>NW_023605712.1:0-59999 GCF_013339745.2 Dermacentor silvarum
AAGTGAGTATTTTTCCTTTCTGAAACATCAGGACATTGGGAAGCTAGCTTCTGTGAAAGATTGCTCAGCTGGCCATGTTTACCTGGAAACAGGAGAAACTAAGTGCAAGAACCTAAAAGCATCCATTCACTTTGATAAAAAAAATGCCTATTCAGAAGAAATTGTTAGCCTCAGGGAGCCTGGCATACAAGTGAAAGGCATAAAACGCAGCCAGCTATTGTCATGTGTGCCTGCATGGCATTCAGTTGCCATAAGTAGCAAGCCACTTTCTACTGTAACAGTAGTTTGTGATCTACAGCAGACTGTAGTAGTATGCTGCTGTATGGCATCAGACAATCTATGCACTGTGTTACAACATTGGCGTGACGTTGGAGAGCCTAGTACTGCTTACAAGGAGCTGTTGGAGAACACTGTGAATATTACTTGTTTCATATTGTTTTCTACAGGTTTTCTTGAGAGACTGGACTCAGTTAGATGAAGACATCTTCAAGGACGTATTGGAAGAACTTCCACTTGAAGAGAGAGTATCATGTGGCGGAAGTATTCCACCAATTCCAGGTTGACCAGGCGTTCCAGGTACTTTATTTTTAATCAGTTACCCGAATTGATTTTTAACTACACAATCTGGTTTTTTTAACTCGTGCGCAAGTCCAAAACTCTTACAAGGAAGGAATAGGAGCTGCAAGTTGTTTCACTGGCATGACTAGGCCAATAAACTTGTTTACGCTTAGCAGTGTAACAAAACAGTAATAGTAGTGTGCACTGAAGTGACTGCTAGGCTCACATGTTCTTTTTGGTAGCAAATACACCTTGAATACCCGACGGGAGACCAGTGTTGCCGCGTTTGCTAAATATTTATCAAAATCGAATTCTAATTACAGTAAGTGCATTTCTTTATCTAGATAGAAATAACAAACACGAGGCTGCCCATTCAAAAGCATGTAGCCTTATTGATGAAAAAAGCTACTTGTCACAACTTGTCTTGCATTGCCAGGTAAAATCACTTTACTTGAATTCAGTGTTTTATTTTGCACGTATGATAGAGAATTTTTTTCACTCCTACAGGCAGCTCCGGGCTAGAGATCTAGTGGAAACCTTCCACAGTGCAAACACTCAATTTAAGCTTGAAATTGATAGATTGCCAGTAAGTGTGCAAACTGCCCTTGAAGCTAACGGACCTCTTCCTCCAAGAGAGAGGAGGGAATTGGTGAGGTCCACTGTTGACCAGCTAACAAAATTCTGTTCGAGGCCAAGGCGGGAACTCATCAAGTCTGTAGTCAGCCATAGTGCTGAAATTTCCCAGCGCACTGCAAGACAAGGCAATAGGTGGCCACCTCCTCGGTAGAGGTTACGACTCTCTTTTCCAACAACTGGAAAACAGTCGCGAGAACATCTACCGAGGAAAGCAGCCAGCCTCGCCTTCTAACGAGAGAAACACCAAAGAAGCAAAAAGTGGTCCTATGGATGCATTGATTGGCAACCGCGAGAAATTTGGAGCATCCACAGGACATTGAAGAAAAAATTAATTTCTTGAAGCAGGAGGGTAGGAAGAGCTTGAAAGATGTTGTTATGTCGGCCGGACGGTGCGGCCGAACGGATGCACCACACCACACATCGTAGCCCAGACGAACGGGAGCCCTTTATTCAAGGATGTCTGTCCTATATATACATACTATATCGAGTGTGGCGCCACATCTTGGCGTCTACAGATAATCGCAGATGAGTGGCGGCACCTGGTGCTATTGCACGACACTACATCTTTCCCTCCGGGAAGGAAACGTATGAATCATTAGAAAGTCCAGTCCGCACAAAGCAATCACAATTGCAGTCACTGTCTGTACACAGAAATCACAAAACAGTCACTATCTGTGTGAACACTCATGCTGTCAAATCACTGCACGTAATTTGGAAGCGCACTGGAGGTCTGCGATTTCTCCTTGGCCGGTCAGGCGGTGGCTCGGCATCGAGTCATTGCCTTCTACCACACTGCACTCCACCGTGCGAGAGCCTGAAGCCGGGTATGCGGTTGCGAACCTTGCGGCTGTGGTGGGCTCGGCGGCACGGGTAGTGGTACAGGGCGTGAGGGAGACGCAAGTTGATCAGCGGAAACTCGCTTCCTGCGTTTGATGCGGACCAGCAGGCGTAGTGATCCAAGTCTTCGATGGTACATCTCTCCTGTGACAGTCTGTCACGGGGGCATGTCGTGCGCGCCAGAGATGTCTATGTTAGTTCCTTGCTCTGGCGATGCCTCTTTTGGTACCGCTGACAGCTGCGAAGCGTTCCAGGTTCGACCGTCTTCCAGACAGAAAGACCAGCGGCCGATTCTTTTGAGGATTTCAATGGTGGTCCATAACTTGGAGTGCCCTTTGGTCCGGGAATTGGTTTTTTCACTCGTACGTAGGTGCCCACTTGGAACTTGGGACCCTAGCAGCTCGCCGTTGATCAGCGTAGGCCTTGCTCTTCCGTTGATGCTCTGCGACTCTTTTCCTGAGCACGCTCATCTCCCGCGATGGATTTGTGCTGAAGTCGGCCGTAGGCTGACCAATTACATCCAGCGATGTTCTCATGTGTCGGCCATGTAGAAGAACGGCCGGTGAGAGACCGGTGGTGCTGTGAGGGGTGGCTCTGTATACTCCCAAGTATTCAGTCACAGTTGCCTTCACTGGGCGCTGCTCCAGCAGGGCCAGTTGAATGTACGACTCAGTACCCGATTAAATCTTTCCACTAGACCATTTGCCTGTGGGTGGTATACGGCAGAAAAGATGTGCCTGATTCCACGGTCTTCAAGGAAGGATTCAAATTCCCTCGATGTGAACTGTCTGCCGTGGTCAGACACTATCTCTGTCGGGTAACCCTCACGTGCGAGAGTGAGAGTAGAAACTTCGTCACCGTGCGGGAGGGAACATCAGCACAAAAAGCCACTTCTGGCCATTTTGAGAAATAGTCAACTACTGAAATGGACGAATCTGCAGTCTGTAGGTGCACGCTCGAAGGGACCAACAATGTCAATAGCTATCTTGTCCAGGTTTGTCAGGAAGAGGGATTGGCTGCAGTGGTGTGGGCGAGTTCTTGGCACTTTTGTCCGCGCTCTGACAAATGGCACAACTGCGGATAGTTGTTTCAACGTGTTTGTCTAACCCTGGCCACCAATACTTCTCTCGTAGGCGTTGTTTGGTTTTCACGATACCAGGGTGTGATTCGTGAGCCAGCTGGACAAAAGTGGCTGTGAGCTTGGCGGGGACTACGATGCGCTCAGTACGCAAGAGTATGCCATCAACCACTGTCAACTCCTTTCGGACTTCATAGTAGGGAGTCAGGTTAAGTGCCAGGTTTTTGCGTGGCGGCCACGATGTCTGTACGTAACGGGCAACGTCTTGGAGAGTGCTATCCTCCGCGGTTGCATGCTTCAGTTCATCGTGATGTACACACATTACCAGAGACACTATTTCTTCTTCTGACTCGGGGCCACCTTCAGTGTCTGGAAGAGGTAGCCGGGACAAGGCATCAGCTACCTTGTTGTGCTCACCACGCCTGTACTGCATCGTGAAGTTGTACCGCAGTAACCGTGCAGTCCATCTTGCTATGCGGAGTGGTCGCTGTCCTGTGCCTTGAGAAGAAAGCAGGGCTACTAGAGCTTGGTGATCCGTTTGCAGAGTAACTGGACGACCCCATAGGTACACATGCCATTTCTCTAGAGCCCACAAGCAAGCTAGAGCCTCACGTTCACCAGTCGAGTACTTCCGTTCTGCTTCCGTCAATGTTCGTGACGCGAATGCCACAGTTCGAATGTGCCGACCATCAACTTGTTGCAGTACCGCACCTAAACCTATGCGGATGCATCGGTGGCCACAATGACGGGAAGTGCTGGATCGAACATTTGTAGTACCCTGTGGGAGGCTAGGAGGTTCTTTACTCTTGTAAGGACTGTTCTCAGCAGCAGTGTCCCAGATAAAAGGAGTGTCCTTACGAAGAAGTCTGCGCATGGGCTCCACTTCCTCTGCTAGGCGTGGAACAAATCTAGCATAGTATTCTACTAGTCCCAGGAACGACCGGAGCTTGCAGCATCTGTAGGGGTGGCAGCGTGAACAATGGCGTCAACTTTGGTCTGAAGGGGTGCTACTCCTTCGGCGCTAACGCGGTGACCAAGAAACGAGAGTTCGGATGTGTTGAAAAACACATTTGTCATTTAGCTTGAGCCCAGCGTGTGAAATTCGTTGCAGGACTTCCTCTAAGTTCCGCATGTGCTCTTTCTCCGACTTGCCGAAGATGATGACGTCGTCCAGGTAGCAGAGAACGCCTTTGCATCCCTGTAGAATTGACGTCATGAGTTGCTGGAATGCTGCTGGTGCTGAGGCTAGGCCGAAACATACTCTCTTAAATCGAAAAAGGCCATCGTGCGTTATGAACGCTGTAATATCTCTACTGTCTGGATGAAGCAGAACCTGGTAGTATGCGGAGGCCAAATCCAACTTAGAAAAGTAACGGGCACCGTTCAGGGCATGCAGCAACTCTTCTGTGTGTGGCAGGGGAAAGCTGTCGACCACCACAGCTTTGTTAGCTTCGCGGAGGTCCACGCAGATGCGAATGCTGCCATCTTTCTTGCGAGCTGCAACAATAGGGGAAACCCACTCTGACGCATTTACGCATTCAATGACATCAGCAGAAAGTAGGTTCCTCAGCTCGTCGCTGACTGCTTCTCGCACTGAAAGTGGTAGGCGTCTGAGCTCTGCGTGACAGGAGCTACCGACTGTTTGAGCTTGACCCGATGCTGGACACCTTTGGCAAGTCCTAGCTCGGGTGAAAACAAGTGTTCGAACTTGGCCCATAATGAAGTAGGCATACCAAACTTGGGTGGACCCAGGTGGTGGCTTCGTGGTGGGCGGAGACAACTTGTTTGTGTTCTGCGAACGCATTTCGGGGCGTAGGATTTTGGGGCCTTTTGTGTCGACGTTCGGTTCAACGGCATATTAAGGCAAGCGCAATTCTGTGCCTACAATCTGGAGACCAAGAGCTTTTACAGCATCAACACCCATGAGTGATGTTCCACCTGGTGTAACGTGAAACGTTACTACAGCCGTTTCTGATTTGTACGTTACGAGGGCGGGTGAACTGGCCATGCACAGGAATTTTCCGACGTGAAAAATCCAGCAACGTATTTGCGACTTTTTCAGCTCAACTTGGTCTCTGAACCGGCTCCTAAAGTTATGTTCTCCCATTATCGACACAGCTGAGCCAGTGTCCACTAAGAATGTTATGACGCACGGGCGTGATGCCAGAGCAACAGGTTGAACCCCGACATCAACGTAGACGCCCGTACGCTTCTCAGCGTGAACAGTAAAATATTCACGACACTCTCAGCGTCTTCCTCTGAAACGATTTCGGCAACTCGAGCCGGGCGTCTTCCACGTCCGCGACGCGAATTTCGGCAGTACTGTTGAAAGTGGCCTCGGCGGCCGCACGCGAAGCAGGCTCGACCGCGGGCTGCACAGGCTGACGGCTGGCAGTTTTGTGCGCCGCAGTTGCCGCACACGTTTGTGTTTACGGAGTACGGGACGACGGTGCTAGCAATCTCCGGCGCAGGCGGACGAACGAAGCCGGAGCGCGAAGAGCTAGGCGTACTACGTCGGTCGGTACTGCTGGACTGGCGTACATGTCTGCGACGGCCTGTCGGGTTGCGTCCGCGGTTATGTTGTGGTACTACTCGATCCACAGGGGCTGTTCCGAGAGCTTCGGATTCGCGCTGCACTTGCTCGCGAAGAAGCGCTATCTCCACGGCGCGGTCAAACGTGAGCGCGTCACCCTCGAGCAATAGCCGCTCCCGTAGGCGCGGGCATGTGACCCCGGCGACGAACTGGTCGCACAGATTTGTATCCGCTTGCGCGGCAAAGTTGCATGACGAAGCCAGTTCGCGAAGCGCAAGAGCAAACTCCGATATCGGCTCACCGTGCAGTTGACGACGGTCACGGAAGCGATGTCGCTCGACGCGTACGTTGCAAGTAGCGGAAAAGTGTCGAGCCAGGGCTTGAACAGCTGCGTCGTACTCGTCCGGTGGCTGTGCGAGCTCGGCATCGGCTTGTTTGATCTCTGTCGTTCCAACTGCAGCGGTGGTTGCAGAAGGCGTAACCGTCTGAAGGGGGGCGGTTCCCGCACTCGGATGCGCGGGCGGGTGGTCTGGGGCGTTCGATGGTGGTGGCGGTGGCAGGGCGTCGAAAATTCGTTGTCCTTCAGGTCCGAGGCAGTGCAGAAGGAGGGCTCGGCGGCGGGCCGCCGATAGCTCAGACGCTCCAGAGGCGAGCGTGAAGTTTTCAAACAGGCGCAGCCATCGCGGCCAGGGGATGGCGGGCGTGCCTGGTGAAACGAGGAACGGCGGCGGCGGCGAAATTCCGGGTAGCATCCTCGTCGCCAGTTTGTTATGTCGGCCGGACGGTGCGGCCGAACGATGCACCACACCACACATCGTAGCCCAGACGAACGGGAGCCCTTTATTCAAGGATGTCTGTCCCTATATACATACTATATCGAGTGTGGCGCCACATCTTGGCGTCAACAGATAATCGCAGATGAGTGGCGGCACCTGGTGCTATTGCACGACACTACAGATGTCAATGTGCCTGTGGCACTTTTATATATGGGGGAAACATATCCGGAACAGAGAAACTTTGTAAACAGTGATCCATTCCCAACCACAACCCAAGTGAAGGAAGAGTGGCCTCTTCTATTCAAAAGGCCATTTTTCTACCAACATTCTGACAAGCTCCTTGGAAAGGATGTAAAGGCAAGCACTGACATTTTATTGTGATCAGGAATGAATGTTGTAGTTTAAAGGGTAAGCTAAGTAGTTGATAAATCAAGGCTGCACTACACGCATGCATATTGAACACATTTGATGGCTTAACCATTTACCGTATGTTGTATTATAAAGGGTGCCCCAACTATCGTGCAGTAAGGTTTAAAAATATGCAAATACTACGTAGCTGGACAGAACCAAGGTTGTTTGCTATCGCTTGGCGATACTCAAGATTATTTTGTTGCATTCTGCCTAATTACATAATTAGTCTTAATTAATCAACTTCTCAGATATTATAGTTAGGCAAAACATGTCAATGAGAATTGTAGAGCAACATGGAAAAACTGATACAGCATTTTGTTGCTCAATACGTGCTACGTAAGTGTTTTTCCGAGCGTGAATGAAGCCAACAAATACACGCAAAGTACCTTGAGCGTCCAGTCTCGCGTGGCAATTGATGTTGCTCCACAATATTCTCGTTAGCACTTTTCATTGAATTATAATATTCGAGAAGTTTGAGACTAATTATGTAATTAGGCAGAATGCAACAAAATCTTGAGTATCTCCAAGCGATGGCAAACAACGTTACCTTGGTTCTGTCCAGCTACGTGGTATTTGCATATTTTTAAATGGTACTGCATGTAGGTTGGGACACCCTGTATATGGTAATCATTGAACATTTTCATAGTTTATAGCATAAAAAATATCATGGCATATTTACTTGTAATCTGTCATGTCTAGCAAAAAAAACAAATTGTAACATTGGAAATAATTTTAAGTTAATTCTTCTTTCAATGTATGACATAAGTTGAATGTGTAACATGAGAAAAAGCTAGTAAACAGTTTATTTTGAGAAATTTTTGCACTTTGAATGACTGCACGAAAATTTTTGAGCGGGTTTGCTTTTTTGTTAACCTGAAAATGATACAGCATGATATATGCGTTTTCTGTGGGGAGCTTATTTTTACTTGCTAGAAGAACTTAGCACGAAGTGTTTTTACAAGCCATAAAGTCTCTTAGCGCTATCACTGTCATGAATATGTTGCACGATAAAAGCACTGGCGTTACAATAAACATGCCATGTTGCAAGATCAAATGACAGCAGCAGAAATAAACCTTTTTTGAAAAAGGCGGAAGCCATTCTTAGGTTGCATAAGTATCCTAAAGACTTCACAAAAGACAAATTAACATAAAAGTATAGTGTTGCTTACGTTCAATCAAGGAAATTATCAAATTATAAAAAAATGTTCTGTGATGTGCTTTTCTAGCTTTTTTTCAACTTTTTTTTCTCCAGGTTTTGAGCTATTAAATTGGTTTTTGTATCATGACAAAACATTGCCGTACCTGCATGGAATATTATACATGATGGGCAATGACATTTGCTCATAAAATTGCAACTGTGAATTTTATCAAATTGTGATTTGTTCTTTTTAAATAACAATTCTTTTCCTGAATAACCCCATTTTTTTCTGATGCAGACGTGTGCGAACTTTTTTCCAAATGTAAACGTTGGTTAGGCATTTCCTTCTCGAAAAACAGATTACGTATGAGACACAAGGAATCGTACATTTTTAACTGTCATATTTTGCTTGCAGCACACATGCATATGTGGGGGTCGTGTATCTTAGTGAGTGTTTTATTTTTGTTTCAGGCTGTGTTTGAGGAAAACATGGCAGCATGTGCACCGCTGCTGCATAAGCACTTGGCACCTGTGCTGAAGAAGGACACCATGTACTTGATTTTTCAAGTTGAAGAACAACAAAAAAGAGGCAATGCTAAGGCATCGGAAGAAGCACTGATGCCACTTCTGTGTGCCTACTTTAAGGAAAATGAAAGGCAGCTTTTCCAAGTTTTTGAAGTAAGTCGCATTTTATTACTTTGTTTCCTCCTTAGTACTGACATGAAAACATTGTCCTACTCCTGATGGTAGCTCTCCAGAATGTAATTGTCATTTGACGGCTAAGTTTTTTGAGATTGCTACAAATAATTGATGTCATGTGCGGTAGAGTCGCTGTTCTATCGGTGCATGTCTTTTTACGTTTTGCAATGTATTGGGCACAAATATTGCAGAAAAGCGGTGGGGAGGCACGTTTTCTTTCCAGCAAGCAGGTGAGTTTGGTTAAGAGAATAAGCTACGAGACTGTTCCAATGCAGTACTCAATCACCATATGCAAATACACTGCTAGAGACATACTTGAGGTCATGGTGTAATGAGATGTTTAGGCATGTTGGGTGCAATATGTGGATTGACAGCAAAGTGTCCTTTCTATGCCCAGCAAAGGCGCGAGCGGCAATGCTTGCATAACATGCATTTGCTGCCTTTCAGGCATCACAAGTAACCAGTCGGTTACATATAATAAAACGGGCTAAACAAAATCAATGCATAGAACGCATTGTAATTCGAAATAGTTTAGTGTGCATATTTGAGATTTCATTGCACCTAAACTAGGCACCTCCAAAACCCCCATTTTAATGCCTAAAATTTCACCCTCTGCTCATTACTACTGAACTTAAGTATTCATAATCATAGCCTCGAACTTTCTTCCCACTTAGATTTTGCTAGCTGTGGTAGCCTTTCAAATTCCATAATACACTTCGTAATCTCGGTACTCCCTCGTATCCATAGCACACTTCATTAGTCATTGCCATATTCTTAGTACCTATAGATTTTACGCATTTTACAGCGACTATTTTAGGCCTCTTTACAGCCATGCCGCATCTGTTTTATCCACACCTTCTAATTCACTATTCATGTACCACTGACAAGTCATTATCATCGCCTTGGCGCTCTTTGGCCACATCTGGCCCTTGCGCCAAAAAACTCCAACAATCATCAATCTCAGTGCTACCCTTGGAATCACAATGTTCAAGGTTTGGCTTGTAATTTAATCAGATGCGTGAAATTGTTAGCAGAAAATTACGTGCAAAATTAACAATGTTTATGACATATACAAAGCTGTTGCTGTAGCATTGTTCAATCATTTACAAACTCGATCTTTATTTTTTTTTCACATAACTGTAAAATGCCAAAGCAATGAGGCTAAAAAGAAATGCTGCTGTGTAGTGGCCTCCTGATTGCATTCAACCTACCATTGATTGTGCACAAATTTTCAATCAATTTGTGCTACATAAGTGTTAGGATATAAGCACGCACTATAACAATTTGCAGTGTAGGGCATCGAAGTTACTTTTGTAAAAGCATGTAGTATGAAATATTATGCAAGTTAATATCAACCACTTGAGGGGTAAAATTAAGTGGAACCAGAAGCTGTAAACATAACTTCTCACTTCCATTGCACTAGCACTGTATATTTCGTTTTATCACTGCGTAAACAGCTCACTTCACCATAGGCAGCAGCATACCAGGTGACATTCTGTTTCTGTACTAACTGATGTCTTGAAAGGAAAACAGTTCACTGAGTGCTTGGTGCTACTGGTGCAAATCGCACCCCCCCCCCCTTTTTTTTTTCTTTCAGGAAGGAACAAGCATAACAGAAAAGCTGGAAGAGCTGCCTCTCACACCTACTGTCATCGCACTGGGTAAATGGCCATATAGGCTTCAATTTGCACTGTTGTCATGTATTTGCATGCGTCTTGTAGGAAAATATTAACTCGAAGTTACGAAAAAATAATCAATCTGAGCATGGGCATTTATTCCAAGCACCCCCTGTCTAGAGGTATGTGAATGAACAGTATCCCTTCACTCGCAGATTGTGAGACCATCAATAAATGCATCAACGATACTCATTACAGTTGACTCCCGTTAATACGAAGTTCACGGGCACTGCGAAAAACTTCGAATTAAACGAACTTCCAATTAACCACAAAAAACAAAAACGGATATTTTTATTCGAAAAATGACTGAAAAAAAAATCGGTTATTGCCGTCTGCTTCTGCTTGCGGCATCTTGCTACGGAGAGCAAGTTCTGCAGGCTGTAGACGTGGCCGAGTGCTTCGTCGGCATTGCTCTCTGCAGCAAAAAACCGCTGCGCGATGGCAAGGCCCGCAGCTACATCAGCAGCCGCAGGTTGTGGCTCACTTAGAATGTTGTCCCCGTCAATTTCGTTAGCAGCCTCGTTGGGCCGAACCATTTAAATAATTTCACTGTCCGTCAGCGCACTGCACGTTTCAACAGTGCCATCAACGGCGACGTACTCTTCGAAAGTGACGTCCCTGAGAGCTGCTTGAAGAGTTTGGTCGTCGAGCTCGCTTGTGTCTGCTTCCCCCGCTGGAGAAGACGAACCAACTCCCGCCACACTTGCACTAAAAGCACATGCCCTGTAGCAGTTTGCAATTGTTTCTTCTTTAACGCGGCCCCACGCTTGCGCTAACATGTGGATAGCACTGAGGACGCTCACCTCGTACTGCATGGAGCTCTCCATGCACAAGAGCATCCGCTCGAGAAGGTGCTTGCGGTACAGCACCTTCACATTTTTTATGATCCCCTGATCCATAGGTTGCAACACCGATGTTGTGTTGGCTGGCAAGTAGGCGACGCGGATGGCACTCAAGGCCGGCACATTCATGTGGGCACTGCACTGATCAACAAGAAGCAATACCTTACGGTTAGATGATGCGAACTTGCGATCTAGTTTATGTAGCCAGTCTTTAAATAGTTCCGACGTCATCCACGCCTTTCTATTGGATGCGTAATAGACGGGCAGCGTTTTGACGCCCTTAAAACATCTAGGCTTAGCGGCCTTGCCGAGCACCAGCAGGTGACATCGCTCCCTGCCAGTCATGTTCGTGGCAATTAAAACGGACACTCTCTCTTTGCTGCTTTTCCCTCCAGCACAGTCATTGTCCTTGAAGGTCAATGTCTTCTCGGGTAACATCTTGTAAAAAAAGTGCCGTCTCGTTGGCATTGAAGATGTCTTCCGGCTTATATTCGCTCAAGTATTCGCGAAGCTGTTGTTCTCTCCACGTCGCACATGTTTCCTGGTCGACGGACGCCCTTTCGCCACTCACGCTTTTGAACACCAGGTCGTGACGTTGCTTGAAACGTGTCAACCAGCCATCTGAAGAGGCAAAGTTTTCAATTCCTAACATCGCCGCAAGCGATAAGGCTTTCGCTGCAACGATATCGCCACTGAGCGGAAGGTGATTGCTCCGTGCCTCCCTAATCCAAATGAGCAACGCTTGCTCTAACTCCGGATGGGCGCCGGTGCGCATTCTCTTGCGAGACATCTTGAACTGGTCTTTTTCAACTGCTTCGAGTATCGAGCGCTTGCTCTTCAGGAAGTTTGAAAGAGTGTTGGGCTTGATGCCGTACCTTCGCGCGATGTCCTGCTTGGCAATGCCTCTTTCCTCAACTTCTTTCATAATCTTTACTTTCGTCGCCAAGTCAAGCGTCCGATAAGGTCCGCGGGTTGCCATTGTCGCGACTGCAGGTGAAATGCGGCGCGCCGCAAGCGGAACCTCTGTGCAACGAGGCCTGACGCACTACAACACTCGAGGAAACAAACGGAGAGCACAGAGAGGCCTAGTACGTCAACAGCCACAGAAAGACCACGTGACGCGGCTAACCTTGCCGCCTGATGATCTTCGGCGCTGTCGTCAGCTGCGATGCCGAAGACGCCAGTACCTAACATTGACGCTTCATGAGCTGTGGCGCTGTAGTCAGCTGCGATGCCAACGATGCCCGTGCGGCATGCAAAGCTGATTTTCACTTTAAAAATAGGAAATTTCTCTAACATTACGATCACGTGGAGACATCCGATTGAGAAATAACTTCTAATTAACCACTATTTTAGACTTCTAACTTCTAATTACCGAGCATTTTTGTCTGTTAGTTTGCATGCAAAACTGACGGGACCCCTGCTTCACTTCCAATTAACCGAAATTTCCAATTAAGCGACTTCGAATTATCGGGAGTCGACTGTATTGTTCCAAGACACGCAGGCTCAGTTGATAGAAAATCAAGATGGTAGGATGGTACTTGGTGCCTTTTGTAGTGAGTGCTTATAGTTAAGAAGCAATTAAGTATGAACTTGATTGTGTGAAGCAGTACTTTGCACATAGAAGCGAAATGCAGCCATACTGAGTTCAATTTATGTGCATCTCAATATGCATTTTTTTCTTTGCCACCATGTTAGAGCTGGCAAAAAAAAATAGTTAAGTATCGTACTTACTCGACCCTAACCTGCATCCAATTTTTGCGGGTTTAAAGGCAGGAAATAAAAATGCACCTGAATATAATGCACTCTTGATTTATGAAAGAACATATTTGCACCAAAATGCACAACGTACATTTTTGTTTTGCTTAACTGACATTGCAAGCATACAATAAAGATCCCTCAAAGTTCTGTCTACACAGACTTCTGTGTGTGGAAAACCACAGCTATTGCTAAAAGATGGCCATTAGTTTGCAGGTGCATTTGAAAATTGGAAAGCAGAAATATTTAGGAAGCACCCCTCGGATTTCACTCAAGAAATGATACACGACCTTGCTACAACAATTCATTTGAGACTTCAGCCTGATAGTATTTATAGATTTTTTTTTCAATTGCCTTCGACCACATCTTACACACATCATACTAGTCTTAAAACTCAAAACTGTTAGAATTAGTGTCAAAATTTGTTTCATGGATTGAAGCCTATCTGCCCAATCAGTCTCCGATTGTTTGCATAAATAATGCTGAATTGGACCATCTTGGTGTTTTTTCTGGTGTGCTGCATGGATTGGTACTAGGTCCTGCACTATATTAACGACATCTACTAATGTATGGAACGAGGGGTAACAAGGCTTTTCACCAATGAGTCTCCTGTTTATATTTACAGTCCTGTCGAAACAGCCAATGACCAGATAAGTGTCTAGAAAACATTGCGACTTGGTGCTACAATTGGAGTATGCAAATTAAAACAAGCAAAACCACGTGTGACTAACTTGTAAAAAAGTGATTTTCAACTAATGAATACCTCTGTGGTATGAGTCGATTCGGTAAAATATCTTCGCACCACAATAACGAGGTCATTGAAATGGGAGATTCACGTCAATGATGCATACACGCATACTTTTAAGCAACTAGGATTTCAGCATAGAAAAATAGTGGCGACTACCCCGTCAGTAAAATTGCTGCTTAGAAGGCACTGGTTAGGTCAATATTACAATATGACAGCTTAGTATGGAACCCACATGAACAGTACCTAAACTTGGCACTAGGAAAGATTCAAAATGGGGCGCTCAGATTCATTTACACCAAGTAAACAAGGAATGACACCATAGCTGCACTTTGCATCCAAGCAGGCAAACCAACACTAGCATGCTGGAGGAAGTTGGACTCTGAAATTTCTTTACCACAACCTCTTAAACTTTACAAAAAATATCAGTTTCGCCTTAAGGGCGAAGCAATGAATGCGATAGCAACACAGCGATGTCATACGAAGTAAGGCGAGCGGCTTTGGTAGCAAGTAGTAAACATGAGCTTAGTAAGTAAGCAGGTGTGCTGCGGCGTAAGTAGACCGACAGAAGAGGCGCGTGTGAAACGGTGGTGTTGATGAGAAGCGCTTCCCGTGGGCAGCACGTGCGGGTGCGAAGGGATATATACACACCTGTAGCGCTGCACTGCCGATCCGGGCAGCATTGCATGTGTAGCGCAGGCTGGAAAATGAGCATGTGAGATAGGCTCGACTATTACTAACTGAATTAACAAGCGTGGTGTCAGCACACAAGCAAACATGAATAGATCACACTGAATGACTGCAGACGACTGTCAAAACGCTGGCAGCAAGCTTAGCCGCCGCAGCGGGCGAAGGTTCGTGCGATCTATTGCTTCAACGGAAACTGAGCAGTGAATGCACAGCGCATACAAAGGTCACAGCCGTGTGGAGATAAGAGACGGAGCAGGTGACCGCCACAGCTAACGTACGAGCACGGTTGTTGGCAGAGTAGAAGCTGCGCCCCCCCCCCCCCGCCCCCCGCTCCCTCCTGCACTGCCTTGGTTGCAATATACGCCTTTGGTGCCGGAGCACAGTGTCGCCGCGCCTCCCTCTCTCCCTGCCATACCCCCAGGGCCTTTCGCGCAATGGTCGCGTTTGCTTTCCACGGAGCGTTCGCCCTCCGTGATAGCGCGCGGGGGAGTTCGCCCTGCGTGATAGCGCGCGTCCCCTTGGTAACAAGCCATGGTAAATATATACCATTTTCATCATATTATGACAAACCAAAATACTTTTTTCTTTCTATTAATGGTAGAGCTCTGGAATTGCCTCTTGAGTGATGTTCACAATCTAAATTCATTTGTGTCGTCGCTTGGATTGCACCTCAAGGCATTGTCAGAGTGCTGTACGCATTCTCGTTGTCTTGGCTTAGCGCTAACTTATCAATAATTTTATCGATGATGCATTTTCTACATGTACTGATGTATGTCAATTTGTTTCTTTTTTTTTAAATTGTATTTTTTAACCCTTCTGCATACGTTCATGTCTGTGTTTCTTTACCACACTCTCCACTGGATCTGCATGTTGTAATCTTTCATTTCCATTCACTTACTGTTTGTGCCTTTCATGCTATACACAATATTTCTTTTGCCTTATTGAGCTTTACTGATATCCTGTATGGTAAAGTGCTACGCTCTAGAACCAGCACTGATTTGCCCAGAAGAACCTATTTTGGATTGGCACATAGTGACAACTTCTGGTATGCATCATAACTGATTAACATGACTTCATGGTTGCAGAAGTCATTCATTGCAGAAGTTGCTCATTTTCAATTGCCACTAGAATCCAGGTAGTACTTTATACGACACATGTGCCCTTGTACTCTGTTAAAATTAATGCCATCCATGCACACTGGCATAGCTTATGTAATGGCATTTTCCGAGTGGGGATGCATTTAGTTAAGTTAAATTGCTGTAGGAAAGTACTGTAGGTTACTCTGATCATCCTAACACCATCCAAGAGATTAACCACATTGAATGCTTTGTTATTCCATTTTTACAGGTGGCATTTTCAGCAAGCAATGCTTTGTGACATGCGACCACGAGGTCCTCTTCTCGCAAGCGTTGAGCTTCACGGAAGCAACTTGCCTGATGTTTTTGTGCTATTATGTGTTTAATATCACATATGCCGAGGAGGGTTCAACCACACTAGAGTTTCTCCAAAGGTACTGGACACTGCTATTTAGTTTACCAACATGTTACTTTTAAGCAGTTTTTACGCTTCAGTGCAGGCTTGCATATTTACCCATCTTTAATGTTCCTTTGACTTCCATTATTTCTGATATAGTTCAATACGTTCATGCCAGCAGATAAGGGATATGATGAAATTTTAGCATAGGGGACTCAAAGCAGTTTGGGCTAGCCAGATAGCATTTGTATAACATACTTTAGCGGGCTCTAATGGGCCTTGTCTTGCCTGTAGCATCACTGAATTGTTAAAGCAGCCGCCACGTATTTAGGTAACATGAGTGCTTGAACCAAACTAAAAATGATACTGTCATTTATTCAGTCACGTTTCATTCTTTTTCATTTTGGAGTCGTCTTGTTAGCTAATTATGTTTATGTAAAATTTTAAATATTGTATTATGGTACAAGACTTATTTTAAACGTTGTAGAATCTACCCAGAAATACCCAACGAAGTTGTTTTCAAGATGTTAGCTCTTAGTACTTCTGGGGCTCTAAAGAAAGCTTGCAAAATATTTTTGGGGAATCTCACTGTGCACTTGCACGTCTGAACTTCAGGGCCTTCAATTTGTTTCAAATAACGTGGAGTGCATGATAATCACTAATCAGAAAAAAAAGCAAATAACCATGGCCTCGTTGGCCCCTTTGTTTTGATAACCTGGCACAGCTCTCGAATGGAAACTCTTGTCAACAGTTTTTATGGCAGGTATGCAGGCCTCATTCATCGAAAACATTTTACTGTGCTGAAAACTAGATGTGCTAGCATTCAGCAATATTTCTTCAGTGACCCCAGAAAGAAGTACTACGCAAACAATTTTATTGGTTGTTTCTCAGTACGCTGTACAGCTTTTCGTCACTCATTAGCTAACCTCCTCTGCTTCAAAACGGTCTGTTTTACTTGAGATGACAATACGTTGACCTAATCTGCCTGAAGTGTACCACTTTATTTTTAAACTTTACGTGGTGTTTTCTGAGGCACACAGTATAAGCCGCATACATGACCCTTTAATTTTTGTATAAAACAAGTTTGTACGCATGGATACTTAACTGGTCGAGGCGAGATATTCAGGTGATAGATTGCATTAGTACTAAATGGTTGTTTATTTGAAGAAATATATATATTCAAAATAAAGGAAAGAAATTTTTACTGCTGACTGCACCGTAACTGTCTAGTATGCACGGCTGACACCTGAACAACGGTCAGCAGTGGGTGTGGGAGTAATGAACAGGGAGAGAGAATAGAGGGAGACTTTTTACATATGTACAGAGAAGCACATATCTCATAGCTCGCTTGTGGAGTGACTTTCATGAAACCCCCTCCCCCACCCATACACTGGCACTGTTTTTTGTCGTGTTGAGTATCCGGCTGGCGCGGTTAGACTGCTCGAGCAAGTTGCACAGGGTGTTAAGAGCTGCCTCTCGGGCACGAGAGGGACTGAGTGACCATAGGAGCAACCCCTGCGGGCGGTAGCAGCTCAGATTGCATTAAGGAAGAAAGTGCTTTGATGGTACCCGATATGTGTATTAAAGGAAATGTATTTGTCTTGCAGGCTGCTATTTCACATACAACCTTCAACGGGCACGAAAGCACAAGGGAAGAAGTCTCGGACAAGTGTACATAACAAGATTATGTCATTAGCCCGGAAGCTGCAAGTGAAATGTTGAAGCTGTGAGTGGTTATATCTAAATTTTTTTTCACGGGGCATTTTTATGCATGTTGTGTGTCATTTTTATAATGCTGTAAATACCATGCTTCGACTTGACAATGAGTTAAAACTGTTCGAAGTAAATGTTCAGTTTTAGGATTTAGGTGGGGTTTTATTCGGCAATGTTTTTAAAAATGTGGGAGCTACAGAGATGCCATACCCTTTAGGCAGTTCTTATTTAGGCATAAAGTTATTCATTTTAGCAAGAACCATTTGATGCATCTGTTGGCTCGAATAAATGCCCTACCTGATAACGTAACCACTTAGCCCCTTTTTGAAGGGTTACTGTAGGTCCATTCCACTTAGTCTGCACTTGTCTGTTTCACACTTGACGTGCAGGCAGATTTAGCTTGCACTAGCATGATTGTGTTGGGCTCGTACCACTTGTCATGCCAGTGCTGCATGAGTAAGGACTGGCATTGAACTAGCTAAAGCTAATGCACTAAATCAGTTAAATGGATGAATGGACCATGTGATGACACAGGCCTGACACATTTTTTTTTTCAAAGCATTGACTCGCTTTATGTGATCACAGGGCCGGCTGTACTTGTTTTTCACTGCTTGACAGAGGTCATTGCATGCAATGGGTGCTTCTTACTGGCTGATATTTCTGGGGATGTCATAAGTGCATCACCATTTAAGGAAAACCAATTAAGTACTGGTTCTGAAGTTTGACAGTGCAGCAATATTCAAATGAGATGCCATATATGCAGTTGTGAGCAAGTCTAGAGACCACAGGGTGCCATCAAATATTTTCTTCGCAGCCTTGGTGGACACTAAGTGCTAAGGCCTGTGTGCTCCTGTTAGACCAGTGTAATGCATTGACTATTTCACGCTGCATTGCTTGCTAGGCAAAAAATTTACATTTTTGCTTATACCATGGTCTCTAGACTTTTGCTCCCAACTGCACTTCATGCTGTCTTCTGCATGTCATTTCTGTTTTGTTCTCAGCCCCACCCTCCCCATTGCAAGAGATATTGCACTTGGCATGTAGGTTTCAGTAGGCAACACCTGGCGCTTTTTAGTTAGGAAGGTGGTTTTTCAGTGGTGGCAAATAGTGCCTGCACGTGGAGACTGGTTTATGGGCTAGCACTTCCTAGTACTTTACAGCTGAGGAAGTGTCTCCTATGGTGTCTGCTTGATGTATTTGGGGGGGGGGGGGCTAATGAAGGCCCTAATAACTTACTCTATTCATTTCTTTTCAGGTAATGAAGCTTCCGGAATCCTTCTAGTCCTGCAATTTTTTTCTCTTTTTCTTCATCTATTTTTTGTAATAAATATAACTTTTGTTCAGACCAGCAGTTGGTTGATGGGTTGGGTTCACATGAAGCTGCGCAAGTATGCTTTATGTATGCCATTGACAGCCCAAGTATACAACACAATGACATGACGAAAGTAAAGCAGTGGATGCAAGAAGGGAACATGCGAACACTGTTTTTACATGGTTTCAGTCTATATAAATCTTTATGTTCGGGAGGAAAACCATTTGGTCATTATGAACCATTGAATAATTTCTGTACTTCGCGCTATGATAGTTGGTTTGCAATAATTTGTTTTATGTAAAACTTGAAATGAAACAGGAAAGAGTATGGATGATGCTGTTTCCTGTATTATATGATCTTCCCATCATCTTGCGTCTTTTATGCTGTGTAAAAAAAAATGTGCAGAAGCATCTACTCTCAAACCTTTTTTGCCAACTGTATAGCCGCAAGTTCTGCATAGTGTCGGTACATTTTTTTTCTTCAGTATACCATTCTTCATTTCCAATAAATGGGCTGTTTCTGTAATTGCTACAAGAAACCTTGCTTTACATTGTACGCGTTCTATGGACTGTCTGTTGTCTTACAGCGTTAGTTACAGCATGTCTGTAATTGATAAAACGGGCCTCATTTTACAGTCTGTTCTATAGAACCGACAGACCGTAAAATGAGGCCCGTTTTTTCAATTACAGACAGACCGTATATATGTACGGTCTGTCCGTTATTTCTAGTATCACTTAACGGACAGGTTCTGTAATTGCAGACTTCGGTTTACGGACTGTCCGTAGTCTGTCCGTTATTTCTAGTATCGCTTAACGGACAGGTCCTGTAATTGCAGACTTCGGTTTACGGACTGTCCGTTATTTCCAGTATCACTTAACGGACAAGTTCTGTAATTGCTGACCTCGGTTTACGGACTGTCCGTTCTACGGAGCACACCGTTTTCATTCTACGGAAAGTGTCCGGCAACTTTTTACCTTCAGTTTTTTCCGTAGACTGCAGCTTTTTTTTTTACAGTGTACACTTCTCACGATGAGGAAGCGCAAGACGGGACTGCAAGGAAAGCGATTAGTTTACCGCCAGATGCGTGCCCTAATGTGCGAAGTCCGATGTAATTGATTTACTTGACGTAATCACCTCTGAAGTCAAAAAAGAAAAATACCCCCGCAATGCTTGCAAGCGTGAATAATACTTACTTCATGCGGTATCGTGATGAAGTTTTTATACGCAAAGGTGAGCTACTTGTATCGAATCACGTATAATATCGCTTGCGCCGCTAAAATGTACACTGATTACGATGAGGAAGCGCAGGACGGGACTGCAAGTAAAGCGATTAGTTTGCCGCCAGATGCGTGCTCTAATGTGCGAAGTCCGATGTAATTCATTTACTTGACGTAATCACCCCTGAAGTCAAAAAGAAAAATACCCCCGCAATGCTTGCAAGCGTGAATAATACTTACTTCATGCGGTATCGTGATGAAGTTTTTATACGCAAAGGTGAGCTAGTTGTATCGAATCACGTATAATATCGCTTGAGCCGCTAAAATGTACACTGATTACGATGAGGAAGCGCAGGACGGGACTGCAAGGAAAGCGATTAGTTTACCGCCAGATGCGTGCCCTAATGTGCGAAGTCCGATGTAATTGATTTACTTGACGTAATCACCTCTGAAGTCAAAATAAAAAATACCCCCGCAATGCTTGCAAGCGTGAATAATACTTACTTCATGCGGTATCGTGATGAAGTTTTTATACGCAAAGGTGAGCTAGTTGTATCGAATCACGTATAATACCGCTTGAGCCGATAAAATGTACACTTCTCACGATGAGGAAGCGCAAGACGGGACTGCAAGGAAAGCGATTAGTTTACCGCCAGATGCGTGCCGTAAAGTGCGCAATCCGATGTAATTTCTTTCCTTGACGTAGCCCCCCTCTGAAGTCAAAAACAAAAAGTAATTTCACGGACTGGAGGTACCGGGGATCGAACCCGGGGCTTCTCGCATGCAAAGCGAGCGCTCTACCTCTGAGCTATACCCCCACAATGCTTGCAAGCGTCAATTATACTGGCTTCATGTGGCTTAGTAATGAAGTTCTCATACGCAAAGGTGAGCATCTTGTATCGCATCACATATGATATCGCTTTAGCCGCTAAAATGTACACTGATTACGATGAGGAAGCGCAGGACGGGACTGCAAGGAAAGCGATTAGTTTACCGCCAGATGCGTGCCCTAATGTGCGAAGTCCGATGGAATTCATTTACTTGACGTAATCACCTCTGAAGTCAAAAAGAAAAATACCCCCGCAATGCTTGCAAGCGTAAATATTACTTACTTCATGCGGTATCGTGAAGAAGTTTTTACACGCAAAGGTGAGCTAGCTGTATCGAATCACGTATAATATCGCTTGAGCCGCTAAAATGTACACTGATTACGATGAGGAAGCGCAGGACGGGACTGCAAGGAAAGCGATTAGTTTACCGCCAGATGCGTGCCCTAATGTGCGAAGTCCGTTGTAATTGATTTACTGGACGTAATCGCCTCTGAAGTCAAAAAGAAAAATACCCCCGCAATGCTTGCAAGCGTGAATAATACTTACTTCATGCGGTACCGTGATGAAGTTTTTATAGGCAAAGGTGAGCTACTTGTATCGAATCACATATTTTATCGCTTGAGCCGCTAAAATGTACACTGATTACGATGAGGAAGCGCAGGACGGGACTGCAAGGAAAGCGATTAGTTTACCGCCAGATGCGTGCCCTAATGTGCGAAGTCCGATGTAATTCATTTAATTGACGTAATCACCTCTGAAGTCAAAAAGAAAAATACCCCCGCAATGCTTGCAAGCGTGAATAATACTTACTTCATGCGGTACCGTGATGAAGTTTTTATACGCAAAGGTGAGCTACTTGTATCGAATCACATATTTTATCGCTTGAGCCGCTAAAATGTACACTGATTACGATGAGGAAGCGCAAGACAGGACTGCAAGGAAAGCGATTAGTTTGCCGCCAGATGCGTGCCCTAATGTGCGAAGTCCGTTGTAATTGATTTACTGGACGTAATCGCCTCTGAAGTCAAAAAGAAAAATACCCCCGCAATGCTTGCAAGCGTAAATTATACTTACTTCATGCGGTACCGTGATGAAGTTTTTATACGCAAAGGTGAGCTACTTGTATCGAATCACATATTTTATCGCTTGAGCCGCTAAAATGCACACTGATTACGATGAGGAAGCGCAGGACGGGACTGCAAGGAAAGCGATTAGTTTACCGCCAGATGCGTGCCCTAATGTGCGAAGTCCGATGTAATTGATTTACTTGACGTAATCACCTCTGAAGTCAAAAAAGAAAAATACCCCCGCAATGCTTGCAAGCGTGAATAATACTTACTTCATGCGGTATCGTGATGAAGTTTTTATACGCAAAGGTGAGCTAGTTGTATCGAATCACGTATAATATCGCTTGAGCCGCTAAAATGTACACTTCTCACGATGAGGAAGCGCAAGACGGGACTGCAAGGAAAGCGATTAGTTTACCGCCAGATGTGTGCTGTAAAGTGCGCAATCCGATGTAATTGATTTACTTGACGTAATCACCTCTGAAGTCAAAAAAGAAAGATACCCCCGCAATGCTTGCAAGCGTGAATAATACTTCATGCGGTATCGTGATGAAGTTTTTATACGCAAAGGTGAGCTACTTGTATCGAATTACGTATAATATCGCTTGAGCCGCTAAAATGTACACTTCTCACGATGAGGAAGCGCAAGACGGGACTGCAAGGAAAGCGATTTGTTTACCGCCAGATGCGTTCCCTAATGTGCGAAGTCCGTTGTAATTGATTTACTTGACGTAATCGCCTCTGAAGTCAAAAAGAAAAATACCCCCGCAATGC
The DNA here is from genome assembly GCF_013339745.2 of Dermacentor silvarum. Lineage (NCBI taxonomy): Eukaryota > Metazoa > Arthropoda > Arachnida > Ixodida > Ixodidae > Dermacentor > Dermacentor silvarum. The sequence goes on from NW_023605712.1 coordinate 22,764, forward strand.
TTGCAAGCGTAAGTAATACTTCATGCGGTACCGTGATGAAGTTTTTATACGCAAAGGTGAGCTACTTGTATCGAATCACATATTTTATCGCTTGACCCGCTAAAATGTACACTGATTACGATGAGGAAGCGCAGGACGGGACTGCAAGGAAAGCGATTAGTTTACCGCCAGATGCGTGCCCTAATGTGCGAAGTCCGATGTAATTGATTAACTTGACGTAATCACCTCTGAAGTCAAAAAAGAAAAATACCCTCGCAATGCTTGCAAGCGTGAATAATACTTACTTCATGCGGTATCGTGATGAAGTTTTTATACGCAAAGGTGAGCTACTTGTATCGAATCATGTATAATATCGCTTGCGCCGCTAAAATGTACACTTCTCACGATGAGGAAGCGCAAGACGGGACTGCAAGTAAAGCGATTAGTTTACCGCCAGATGCGTGCCCTAATGTGCGAAGTCCGATGTAATTGATTTACTTGACGTAATCACCTCTGAAGTCAAAAAAGAAAAATACCCCCGCAATGCTTGCAAGCGTAAGTAATACTTACTTCATGCGGTACCGTGATGAAGTTTTTATACGCAAAGGTGAGCTACTTGTATCGAATCACATATTTTATCGCTTGAGCCGCTAAAATGTACACTGATTACGATGAGGAAGCGCAGGACGGGACTGCAAGGAAAGCGATTAGTTTACCGCCAGATGCGTGTCCTAATGTGCGAAGTCCGCTGTCATTGATTTACTTGACGTAATCACCTCTGAAGTCAAAAAAGAAAAATACCCCCGCAATGCTTGCAAGCGTGAATAATACTTCATGCGTTATCGTGATGAAGTTTTTATACGCAAAGGTGAGCTAGTTGTATCGAATCACGTATAATACCGCTTGAGCCGCTAAAATGTACACTTCTTACGATGAGGAAGCGCAAGACGGGACTGCAAGGAAAGCGATTAGTTTACCGCCAGATGCGTGCCGTAAAGTGCGCAATCCGATGTAATTTATTTCCTTGACGTAGCCCCCCTCTGAAGTCAAAAACAAAAAGTAATTTCACGGACTGGAGGTACCGGGGATAGAACCCGGGGCTTCTCGCATGCAAAGCGAGCGCTCTACCTCTGAGCTATACCCCCACAATGCTTGCAAGCGTCAATTATACTGGCTTCATGTGGCTTAGTAATGAAGTTCTTATACGCAAAGGTGAGCATCTTGTATCGCATCACATATGATATCGCTTTAGCCGCTAAAATGTACACTGATTACGATTAGGAAGCGCAGGACGGGACTGCAAGGAAAGCGATTAGTTTACCGCCAGATGCGTGCCCTAATGTGCGAAGTCCGATGTAATTCATTTACTTGACGTAATCACCTCTGAAGTCAAAAAGAAAAATACCCGCGCAATGCTTGCAAGCGTAAATAATACTTACTTCATGCGGTATCGTGATGAAGTTTTTACACGCAAAGGTGAGCTAGCTGTATCGAATCACGTATAATATCGCTTGAGCCGCTAAAATGTACACTGATTACGATGAGGAAGCGCAGGACGGGACTACAAGGAAAGCGATTAGTTTACCGCCAGATGCGTGCCCTAATGTGCGAAGTCCGATGTAATTCATTTACTTGACGTAATCACCTCTGAAGTCAAAAAGAAAAATACCCCCGCAATGCTTGCAAGCGTGAATAATACTTACTTCATGCGGTACCGTGATGAAGTTTTTATACGCAAAGGTGAGCTACTTGTATCGAATCACATATTTTATCGCTTGACCCGCTAAAATGTACACTGATTACGATGAGGAAGCGCAGGACGGGACTGCAAGGAAAGCGATTAGTTTACCGCCAGATGCGTGCCCTAATGTGCGAAGTCCGATGTAATTGATTTACTTGACGTAATCACCTCTGAAATCAAAAAAGCAAAATACCCCCGCAATGCTTGCAAGCGTGAATAATACTTACTTCATGCGGTATCGTGATGAAGGTTTTATACGCAAAGGTGAGCTACTTGTATCGAATCACGTATAATATCGCTTGCGCCGCTAAAATGTACACTGATTACGATGAGGAAGCGCAGGACGGGACTGCAAGTAAGGCGATTAGTTTACCGCCAGATGCGTGCCCTAATGTGCGAAGTCCGATGTAATTCATTTACTTGACGTAATCACCTCTGAAGTCAAAAAGAAAAATACCCCCGCAATGCTTGCAAGTGTGAATAATACTTACTTCATGCGGTACCGTGATGAAGTTTTTATACGCAAAGGTGAGCTACTTGTATCGAATCACATATTTTATCGCTTGAGCCGCTAAAATGTACACTGATTACGATGAGGAAGCGCAGGACGGGACTGCAAGTAAAGCGATTAGTTTACCGCCAGATGCGTGCCCTAATGTGCGAAGTCCGCTGTAATTGATTTACTTGACGTAATCACCTCTGAAGTCAAAAAAGAAAAATACCCCCGCAATGCTTGCAAGCGTGAATAATACTTCATGCGGTATCGTGATGAAGTTTTTATACGCAAAGGTGAGCTACTTGTATCGAATCACGTATAATATCGCTTGAGCCGCTAAAATGTACACTTCTCACGATGAGGAAGCGCAAGACGGGACTGCAAGGAAAGCGATTAGTTTGCCGCCAGATGCGTGCCCTAATGTGCGAAGTCCGATGTAATTCATTTACTTGACGTAATCACCTCTGAAGTCAAAAAGAAAAATACCCCCGCAATGCTTGCAAGCGTGAATAATACTTACTTCATGCGGTATCGTGATGAAGTTTTTATAAGCAAAGGTGAGCTAGTTGTATCGAATCACGTATAATATCGCTTGAGCCGCTAAAATGTACACTTCTCACGATGAGGAAGCGCAAGACGGGACTGCAAGGAAAGCGATTAGTTTACCGCCAGATGCGTGCTGTAAGTGCGCAATCCGATGTAATTGATTTACTTGACGTAATCACCTCTGAAGTCAAAAAAGAAAGATACCCCCGCAATGCTTGCAAGCGTGAATAATACTTCATGCGGTATCGTGATGAAGTTTTTATACGCAAAGGTGAGCTACTTGTATCGAATCACGTATAATATCGCTTGAGCCGCTAAAATGTACACTTCTCACGATGAGGAAGCGCAAGACGGGACTGCAAGGAAAGCGATTTGTTTACCGCCAGATCCGTTCCCTAATGTGCGAAGTCCGTTGTAATTGATTTACTTGACGTAATCGCCTCTGAAGTCAAAAAGAAAAATACCCCCGCAATGCTTGCAAGCGTAAATATTACTTACTTCATGCGGTATCGTGAAGAAGTTTTTACACGCAAAGGTGAGCTAGCTGTATCGAATCACGTATAATATCGCTTGAGCCGCTAAAATGTACACTGATTACGATGAGGAAGCGCAGGACGGGACTGCAAGGAAAGCGATTAGTTTACCGCCAGATGCGTGCCCTAATGTGCGAAGTCCGATGTAACTCATTTACTTGACGTAATCACCTCTGAAGTCAAAAAGAAAAATACCCCCGCAATGCTTGCAAGCGTGAATAATACTTACTTCATGCGGTACCGTGATGAAGTTTTTATAGGCAAAGGTGAGCTACTTGTATCGAATCACATATTTTATCGCTTGAGCCGCTAAAATGTACACTGATTACGATGAGGAAGCGCAGGACGGGACTGCAAGGAAAGCGATTAGTTTACCGCCAGATGCGTGCCCTAATGTGCGAAGTCCGATGTAATTCATTTACTTGACGTAATCACCTCTGAAGTCAAAAAGAAAAATACCCCCGCAATGCTTGCAAGCGTGAATAATACTTACTTCATGCGGTACCGTGATGAAGTTTTTATACGCAAAGGTGAGCTACTTGTATCGAATCACATATTTATCGCTTGAGCCGCTAAAATGTACACTGTTACGATGAGGAAGCGCAAGACAGGGACTGCAAGGAAAGCGATTAGTTTGCCGCCAGATGCGTGCCCTAATGTGCGAAGTCCGATTGTAATTGATTTACTTGACGTAATCGCCTCTGAAGTCAAAAAAGAAAAATACCCCCGCAATGCTTGCAAGCGTAAATATACTTACTTCATGCGGTACCGTGATGAAGTTTTTATACGCAAAGGTGAGCTACTTGTATCGAATCACATATTTATCGCTTGAGCCGCTAAAATGTACACTGATTACGATGAGGAAGCGCAGGACGGGACTGCAAGGAAAGCGATTAGTTTACCGCCAGATGCGTGTCCTAATGTGCGAAGTCCGATGTAATTGATTTACTTGACGTAATCACCTCTGAAGTCAAAAAAGAAAAATACCCCCGCAATGCTTGCAAGCGTGAATATACTACTTCATGCGGTATCGTGATGAAGTTTTTATACGCAAAGGTGAGCTAGTTGTATCGAATCACGTATAATATCGCTTGAGCCGCTAAAATGTACGCTTCTTACGATGAGGAAGCGCAAGACGGGACTGCAAGGAAAGCGATTAGTTTACCGCCAGATGCGTGCCCTAATGTGCGAAGTCCGATGTAATTGATTTACTTGACGTAATCACCTCTGAAGTCAAAAAGAAAAATACCCCCGCAATGCTTGCAAGCGTGAATAATACTTCATGCGGTATCGTGATGAAGTTTTTATACGCAAAGGTGAGCTACTTGTATCGAATCACATATTTATCGCTTGAGCCGCTAAAATGTACACTTCTCACGATGAGGAAGCGCAAGACGGGACTGCAAGGAAAGCGATTAGTTTACCGCCAGATGCGTGCCCTAATGTGCGAAGTCCGATGTAATTGATTTACTTGACGTAATCACCTCTGAAGTCAAAAAAGAAAAATACCCCCGCAATGCTTGCAAGCGTGAATAATACTTACTTCATGCGGTATCGTGATGAAGTTTTTATACGCAAAGGTGAGCTACTTGTATCGAATCACGTATAATATCGCTTGAGCCGCTAAAATGTACACTGATTACGATGAGGAAGCGCAGGACGGGACTGCAAGGAAAGCGATTAGTTTACCGCCAGATGCGTGCCCTAATGTGCGAAGTCCGATGTAATTGATTTACTTGACGTAATCACCTCTGAAGTCAAAAAGAAAAATACCCCCGCAATGCTTGCAAGCGTGAATAATACTTACTTCATGCGGTACCGTGATGAAGTTTTTATACGCAAAGGTGAGCTACTTGTATCGAATCACATATTTATCGCTTGAGCCGCTAAAATGTACACTGATTACGATGAGGAAGCGCAGGACGGGACTGCAAGGAAAGCGATTAGTTTACCGCCAGATGCGTGCCCTAATGTGCGAAGTCCGATGTAATTGATTTACTTGACGTAATCACCTCTGAAGTCAAAAAAGAAAAATACCCCCGCAATGCTTGCAAGCGTGAATAATACTTACTTCATGCGGTATCGTGATGAAGTTTTTATACGCAAAGGTGAGCTACTTGTATCGAATCACGTATAATATCGCTTGAGCCGCTAAAATGTACACTGATTACGATGAGGAAGCGCAGGACGGGACTGCAAGGAAAGCGATTAGTTTACCGCCAGATGCGTGCCCTAATGTGCGAAGTCCGATGTAATTCATTTACTTGACGTAATCACCTCTGAAGTCAAAAAGAAAAATACCCCCGCAATGCTTGCAAGCGTGAATAATACTTACTTCATGCGGTATCGTGATGAAGTTTTTATACGCAAAGGTGAGCTACTTGTATCGAATCACATATTATATCGCTTGAGCCGCTAAAATGTACACTGATTACGATGAGGAAGCGCAGGACGGGACTGCAAGGAAAGCGATTAGTTTACCGCCAGATGCGTGCCCTAATGTGCGAAGTCCGATGTAATTGATTTACTTGACGTAATCACCTCTGAAGTCAAAAAAGAAAAATACCCCCGCAATGCTTGCAAGCGTGAATATACTACTTCATGCGGTATCGTGATGAAGTTTTTATACGCAAAGGTGAGCTACTTGTATCGAATCACGTATAATATCGCTTGAGCCGCTAAAATGTACACTTCTCACGATGAGGAAGCGCAAGACGGGACTGCAAGGAAAGCGATTAGTTTACCGCCAGATGCGTGCCCTAATGTGCGAAGTCCGATGTAATTCATTTACTTGACGTAATCGCCTCTGAAGTCAAAAAGAAAAATACCCCCGCAATGCTTGCAAGCGTGAATAATACTTACTTCATGCGGTATCGTGATGAAGTTTTTATACGCAAAGGTGAGCTAGTTGTATCGAATCATGTATAATATCGCTTGAGCCGCTAAAATGTACACTGATTCACGATGAGGAAGCGCAAGGACGGGACTGCAAGGAAAGCGATTAGTTTACCGCCAGATGCGTGCCCTAATGTGCGAAGTCCGATGTAATTGATTTACTTGACGTAATCACCTCTGAAGTCAAAAAAGAAAGATACCCCCGCAATGCTTGCAAGCGTGAATAATACTTCATGCGGTATCGTGATGAAGTTTTTATACGCAAAGGTGAGCTACTTGTATCGAATCACGTATAATATCTCTTGAGCCGCTAAAATGTACACTTCTCACGATGAGGAAGCGCAAGACGGGACTGCAAGGAAAGCGATTAGTTTACCGCCAGATGCGTGCCCTAATGTGCGAAGTCCGATTGTAATTGATTTACTTGACGTAATCGCCTCTGAAGTCAAAAAGAAAAATACCCCCGCAATGCTTGCAAGCGTGAAATATACTTACTTCATGCGGTATCGTGATGAAGTTTTTATACGCAAAGGTGAGCTAGCTTGTATCGAATCACGTATAATATCGCTTGAGCCGCTAAAATGTACACTGATTACGATGAGGAAGCGCAGGACGGGACTGCAAGGAAAGCGATTAGTTTACCGCCAGATGCGTGCCCTAATGTGCGAAGTCCGATGTAATTCATTTACTTGACGTAATCACCTCTGAAGTCAAAAAGAAAAATACCCCCGCAATGCTTGCAAGCGTGAATAATACTTACTTCATGCGGTACCGTGATGAAGTTTTTATACGCAAAGGTGAGCTACTTGTATCGAATCACATATGATATCGCTTGAGCCGCTAAAATGTACACTGATTACGATGAGGAAGCGCAGGACGGGACTGCAAGGAAAGCGATTAGTTTACCGCCAGATGCGTGCCCTAATGTGCGAAGTCCGATGTAATTCATTTACTTGACGTAATCACCTCTGAAGTCAAAAAGAAAAATACCCCCGCAATGCTTGCAAGCGTGAATAATACTTACTTCATGCGGTACCGTGATGAAGTTTTTATACGCAAAGGTGAGCTACTTGTATCGAATCACATATTTATCGCTTGAGCCGCTAAAATGTACACTGATTACGATGAGGAAGCGCAAGGACGGGACTGCAAGGAAAGCGATTAGTTTACCGCCAGATGCGTGCCCTAATGTGCGAAGTCCGATGTAATTGATTTACTTGACGTAATCACCTCTGAAGTCAAAAAGAAAAATACCCCCGCAATGCTTGCAAGCGTGAATATACTTACTTCATGCGGTATCGTGATGAAGTTTTTATACGCAAAGGTGAGCTACTTGTATCGAATCACATATTTTATCGCTTGAGCCGCTAAAATGTACACTGATTACGATGAGGAAGCGCAGGACGGGACTGCAAGGAAAGCGATTAGTTTACCGCCAGATGCGTGCCCTAATGTGCGAAGTCCGATGTAATTGATTTACTTGACGTAATCACCTCTGAAGTCAAAAAAGAAAAATACCCCCGCAATGCTTGCAAGCGTGAATAATACTTACTTCATGCGGTATCGTGATGAAGTTTTTATACGCAAAGGTGAGCTAGTTGTATCGAATCACGTATAATATCGCTTGAGCCGCTAAAATGTACACTTCTCACGATGAGGAAGCGCAAGACGGGACTGCAAGGAAAGCGATTAGTTTACCGCCAGATGCGTGCTGTAAGTGCGCAATCCGATGTAATTGATTTACTTGACGTAATCACCTCTGAAGTCAAAAAAGAAAGATACCCCCGCAATGCTTGCAAGCGTGAATAATACTTCATGCGGTATCGTGATGAAGTTTTTATACGCAAAGGTGAGCTACTTGTATCGAATCACGTATAATATCGCTTGAGCCGCTAAAATGTACACTTCTCACGATGAGGAAGCGCAAGACGGGACTGCAAGGAAAGCGATTTGTTTACCGCCAGATGCGTTCCCTAATGTGCGAAGTCCGTTGTAATTGATTTACTTGACGTAATCGCCTCTGAAGTCAAAAAGAAAAATACCCCCGCAATGCTTGCAAGCGTGAATAATACTTACTTCATGCGGTACCGTGATGAAGTTTTTATACGCAAAGGTGAGCTACTTGTATCGAATCACATATTTTATCGCTTGAGCCGCTAAAATGTACACTGATTACGATGAGGAAGCGCAGGACGGGACTGCAAGGAAAGCGATTAGTTTACCGCCAGATGCGTGCCCTAATGTGCGAAGTCCGATGTAATTGATTTACTTGACGTAATCACCTCTGAAGTCAAAAAGAAAAATACCCCGCAATGCTTGCAAGCGTGAATAATACTTACTTCATGCGGTATCGTGATGAAGTTTTTATACGCAAAGGTGAGCTACTTGTATCGAATCACGTATAATATCGCTTGCGCCGCTAAAATGTACACTGATTCACGATGAGGAAGCGCAAGACGGGACTGCAAGTAAAGCGATTAGTTTACCGCCAGATGCGTGCCCTAATGTGCGAAGTCCGATGTAATTGATTTACTTGACGTAATCACCTCTGAAGTCAAAAAGAAAAATACCCCCGCAATGCTTGCAAGCGTGAATAATACTTACTTCATGCGGTACCGTGATGAAGTTTTTATACGCAAAGGTGAGCTACTTGTATCGAATCACATATTTTATCGCTTGAGCCGCTAAAATGTACACTGATTACGATGAGGAAGCGCAGGACGGGACTGCAAGGAAAGCGATTAGTTTACCGCCAGATGCGTGCCCTAATGTGCGAAGTCCGATGTAATTGATTTACTTGACGTAATCACCTCTGAAGTCAAAAAAGAAAAATACCCCCGCAATGCTTGCAAGCGTGAATAATACTTACTTCATGCGGTATCGTGATGAAGTTTTTATACGCAAAGGTGAGCTACTTGTATCGAATCACGTATAATATCGCTTGAGCCGCTAAAATGTACACTTCTCACGATGAGGAAGCGCAAGACGGGACTGCAAGGAAAGCGATTAGTTTACCGCCAGATGCGTGCCCTAATGTGCGAAGTCCGATGTAATTCATTTACTTGACGTAATCACCTCTGAAGTCAAAAAGAAAAATACCCCCGCAATGCTTGCAAGCGTGAATAATACTTACTTCATGCGGTATCGTGATGAAGTTTTTATACGCAAAGGTGAGCTACTTGTATCGAATCACGTATAATATCGCTTGAGCCGCTAAAATGTACACTGATTACGATGAGGAAGCGCAGGACGGGACTGCAAGGAAAGCGATTAGTTTACCGCCAGATGCGTGCCCTAATGTGCGAAGTCCGATGTAATTGATTTACTTGACGTAATCACCTCTGAAGTCAAAAAGAAAAATACCCCCGCAATGCTTGCAAGCGTGAATAATACTTACTTCATGCGGTATCGTGATGAAGTTTTTATACGCAAAGGTGAGCTAGCTTGTATCGAATCACGTATAATATCGCTTGAGCCGCTAAAATGTACACTGATTACGATGAGGAAGCGCAGGACGGGACTGCAAGGAAAGCGATTAGTTTACCGCCAGATGCGTGCCCTAATGTGCGAAGTCCGATGTAATTCATTTACTTGACGTAATCACCTCTGAAGTCAAAAAGAAAAATACCCCCGCAATGCTTGCAAGCGTGAATAATACTTACTTCATGCGGTATCGTGATGAAGTTTTTATACGCAAAGGTGAGCTACTTGTATCGAATCACGTATATATCGCTTGAGCCGCTAAAATGTACACTGATTACGATGAGGAAGCGCAGGACGGGACTGCAAGGAAAGCGATTAGTTTACCGCCAGATGCGTGCCCTAATGTGCGAAGTCCGATGTAATTCATTTACTTGACGTAATCACCTCTGAAGTCAAAAAGAAAAATACCCCCGCAATGCTTGCAAGCGTGAATAATACTTACTTCATGCGGTACCGTGATGAAGTTTTTATACGCAAAGGTGAGCTACTTGTATCGAATCACATATTATATCGCTTGAGCCGCTAAAATGTACACTGATTACGATGAGGAAGCGCAGGACGGGACTGCAAGGAAAGCGATTAGTTTACCGCCAGATGCGTGCCCTAATGTGCGAAGTCCGATGTAATTCATTTACTTGACGTAATCACCTCTGAAGTCAAAAAGAAAAATACCCCCGCAATGCTTGCAAGCGTGAATAATACTTACTTCATGCGGTACCGTGATGAAGTTTTTATACGCAAAGGTGAGCTACTTGTATCGAATCACAGTATTATATCGCTTGAGCCGCTAAAATGTACACTGATTACGATGAGGAAGCGCAGGACGGGACTGCAAGGAAAGCGATTAGTTTACCGCCAGATGCGTGCCCTAATGTGCGAAGTCCGATGTAATTGATTTACTTGACGTAATCACCTCTGAAGTCAAAAAGAAAAATACCCCCGCAATGCTTGCAAGCGTGAATAATACTTACTTCATGCGGTATCGTGATGAAGTTTTTATACGCAAAGGTGAGCTACTTGTATCGAATCACGTATGATATCGCTTGAGCCGCTAAAATGTACACTGATTACGATGAGGAAGCGCAGGACGGGACTGCAAGGAAAGCGATTAGTTTACCGCCAGATGCGTGCCCTAATGTGCGAAGTCCGATGTAATTGATTTACTTGACGTAATCACCTCTGAAGTCAAAAAGAAAAATACCCCCGCAATGCTTGCAAGCGTGAATAATACTTACTTCATGCGGTATCGTGATGAAGTTTTTATACGCAAAGGTGAGCTACTTGTATCGAATCACGTATAATATCGCTTGAGCCGCTAAAATGTACACTGATTACGATGAGGAAGCGCAGGACGGGACTGCAAGGAAAGCGATTAGTTTACCGCCAGATGCGTGCCCTAATGTGCGAAGTCCGATGTAATTGATTTACTTGACGTAATCACCTCTGAAGTCAAAAAGAAAAATACCCCCGCAATGCTTGCAAGCGTGAATAATACTACTTCATGCGGTATCGTGATGAAGTTTTTATACGCAAAGGTGAGCTACTTGTATCGAATCACGTATAATATCGCTTGAGCCGCTAAAATGTACACTTCTCACGATGAGGAAGCGCAAGACGGGACTGCAAGGAAAGCGATTAGTTTACCGCCAGATGCGTGCCCTAATGTGCGAAGTCCGATGTAATTCATTTACTTGACGTAATCACCTCTGAAGTCAAAAAGAAAAATACCCCCGCAATGCTTGCAAGCGTGAATAATACTTACTTCATGCGGTATCGTGATGAAGTTTTTATACGCAAAGGTGAGCTACTTGTATCGAATCACGTATAATATCGCTTGAGCCGCTAAAATGTACACTGATTACGATGAGGAAGCGCAGGACGGGACTGCAAGGAAAGCGATTAGTTTACCGCCAGATGCGTGCCCTAATGTGCGAAGTCCGATGTAATTGATTTACTTGACGTAATCACCTCTGAAGTCAAAAAGAAAAATACCCCCGCAATGCTTGCAAGCGTGAATAATACTTACTTCATGCGGTATCCGTGATGAAGTTTTTATACGCAAAGGTGAGCTACTTGTATCGAATCACGTATATTATCGCTTGAGCCGCTAAAATGTACACTGATTACGATGAGGAAGCGCAGGACGGGACTGCAAGGAAAGCGATTAGTTTACCGCCAGATGCGTGCCCTAATGTGCGAAGTCCGATGTAATTGATTTACTTGACGTAATCACCTCTGAAGTCAAAAAGAAAAATACCCCCGCAATGCTTGCAAGCGTGAATAATACTTACTTCATGCGGTATCGTGATGAAGTTTTTATACGCAAAGGTGAGCTACTTGTATCGAATCACGTATAATATCGCTTGAGCCGCTAAAATGTACACTTCTACGATGAGGAAGCGCAAGACGGGACTGCAAGGAAAGCGATTAGTTTACCGCCAGATGCGTGCCCTAATGTGCGAAGTCCGATGTAATTGATTTACTTGACGTAATCACCTCTGAAGTCAAAAAGAAAAATACCCCCGCAATGCTTGCAAGCGTGAATAATACTTACTTCATGCGGTATCGTGATGAAGTTTTTATACGCAAAGGTGAGCTACTTGTATCGAATCACGTATAATTATCGCTTGAGCCGCTAAAATGTACACTGATTACGATGAGGAAGCGCAGGACGGGACTGCAAGGAAAGCGATTAGTTTACCGCCAGATGCGTGCCCTAATGTGCGAAGTCCGATGTAATTGATTTACTTGACGTAATCACCTCTGAAGTCAAAAAGAAAAATACCCCCGCAATGCTTGCAAGCGTGAATAATACTTACTTCATGCGGTATCGTGATGAAGTTTTTATACGCAAAGGTGAGCTAGCTTGTATCGAATCACGTATAATATCGCTTGAGCCGCTAAAATGTACACTGATTACGATGAGGAAGCGCAGGACGGGACTGCAAGGAAAGCGATTAGTTTACCGCCAGATGCGTGCCCTAATGTGCGAAGTCCGATGTAATTCATTTACTTGACGTAATCACCTCTGAAGTCAAAAAGAAAAATACCCCCGCAATGCTTGCAAGCGTGAATAATACTTACTTCATGCGGTACCGTGATGAAGTTTTTATACGCAAAGGTGAGCTGCTTGTATCGAATCACGTATAATATCGCTTGAGCCGCTAAAATGTACACTGATTACGATGAGGAAGCGCAGGACGGGACTGCAAGGAAAGCGATTAGTTTACCGCCAGATGCGTGCCCTAATGTGCGAAGTCCGATGTAATTGATTTACTTGACGTAATCACCTCTGAAGTCAAAAAGAAAAAAAATAAAATACCCCCGCAATGCTTGCAAGCGTGAATAATACTTACTTCATGCGGTATCGTGATGAAGTTTTTATACGCAAAGGTGAGCTATTTCTATCGAATCACATATATCGCTTGAGCCGCTAAAATGTACACTGATTACGATGAGGAAGCGCAGGACGGGACTGCAAGGAAAGCGATTAGTTTACCGCCAGATGCGTGCCCTAATGTGCGAAGTCCGATGTAATTCATTTACTTGACGTAATCACCTCTGAAGTCAAAAAGAAAAATACCCCCGCAATGCTTGCAAGCGTGAATAATACTTACTTCATGCGGTACCGTGATGAAGTTTTTATACGCAAAGGTGAGCTACTTGTATCGAATCACGTATAATATCGCTTGAGCCGCTAAAATGTACACTGCTCACGATGAGGAAGCGCAAGACGGGACTGCAAGGAAAGCGATTAGTTTACCGCCAGATGCGTGCCCTAATGTGCGAAGTCCGATGTAATTGATTTACTTGACGTAATCACCTCTGAAGTCAAAAAGAAAAATACCCCCGCAATGCTTGCAAGCGTGAATAATACTTACTTCATGCGGTATCGTGATGAAGTTTTTATACGCAAAGGTGAGCTACTTGTATCGAATCACGTATAATATCGCTTGAGCCGCTAAAATGTACACTTCTCACGATGAGGAAGCGCAAGACGGGACTGCAAGGAAAGCGATTAGTTTACCGCCAGATGCGTGCCCTAATGTGCGAAGTCCGATGTAATTGATTTACTTGACGTAATCACCTCTGAAGTCAAAAAGAAAAATACCCCCGCAATGCTTGCAAGCGTGAATATACTTACTTCATGCGGTATCGTGATGAAGTTTTTATACGCAAAGGTGAGCTAGCTTGTATCGAATCACGTATAATATCGCTTGAGCCGCTAAAATGTACACTGATTACGATGAGGAAGCGCAAGGACGGGACTGCAAGGAAAGCGATTAGTTTACCGCCAGATGCGTGCCCTAATGTGCGAAGTCCGATGTAATTCATTTACTTGACGTAATCACCTCTGAAGTCAAAAAGAAAAATACCCCCGCAATGCTTGCAAGCGTGAATAATACTTACTTCATGCGGTATCGTGATGAAGTTTTTATACGCAAAGGTGAGCTACTTGTATCGAATCACGTATAATTATCGCTTGAGCCGCTAAAATGTACACTGATTACGATGAGGAAGCGCAGGACGGGACTGCAAGGAAAGCGATTAGTTTACCGCCAGATGCGTGCCCTAATGTGCGAAGTCCGATGTAATTCATTTACTTGACGTAATCACCTCTGAAGTCAAAAAGAAAAATACCCCCGCAATGCTTGCAAGCGTGAATAATACTTACTTCATGCGGTATCGTGATGAAGTTTTTATACGCAAAGGTGAGCTAGCTTGTATCGAATCACGTATAATATCGCTTGAGCCGCTAAAATGTACACTGATTACGATGAGGAAGCGCAGGACGGGACTGCAAGGAAAGCGATTAGTTTACCGCCAGATGCGTGCCCTAATGTGCGAAGTCCGATGTAATTGATTTACTTGACGTAATCACCTCTGAAGTCAAAAAGAAAAATACCCCCGCAATGCTTGCAAGCGTGAATAATACTTACTTCATGCGGTACCGTGATGAAGTTTTTATACGCAAAGGTGAGCTACTTGTATCGAATCACGTATATTATCGCTTGAGCCGCTAAAATGTACACTGATTACGATGAGGAAGCGCAGGACGGGACTGCAAGGAAAGCGATTAGTTTACCGCCAGATGCGTGCCCTAATGTGCGAAGTCCGATGTAATTGATTTACTTGACGTAATCACCTCTGAAGTCAAAAAGAAAAATACCCCCGCAATGCTTGCAAGCGTGAATAATACTTACTTCATGCGGTATCGTGATGAAGTTTTTATACGCAAAGGTGAGCTACTTGTATCGAATCACGTATAATATCGCTTGAGCCGCTAAAATGTACACTGATTACGATGAGGAAGCGCAGGACGGGACTGCAAGGAAAGCGATTAGTTTACCGCCAGATGCGTGCCCTAATGTGCGAAGTCCGATGTAATTGATTTACTTGACGTAATCACCTCTGAAGTCAAAAAGAAAAATACCCCCGCAATGCTTGCAAGCGTGAATAATACTTACTTCATGCGGTATCGTGATGAAGTTTTTATACGCAAAGGTGAGCTACTTGTATCGAATCACGTATTATATCGCTTGAGCCGCTAAAATGTACACTGATTACGATGAGGAAGCGCAGGACGGGACTGCAAGGAAAGCGATTAGTTTACCGCCAGATGCGTGCCCTAATGTGCGAAGTCCGATGTAATTCATTTACTTGACGTAATCACCTCTGAAGTCAAAAAGAAAAATACCCCCGCAATGCTTGCAAGCGTGAATAATACTTACTTCATGCGGTATCGTGATGAAGTTTTTATACGCAAAGGTGAGCTACTTGTATCGAATCACGTATAATATCGCTTGAGCCGCTAAAATGTACACTGATTACGATGAGGAAGCGCAAGACGGGACTGCAAGGAAAGCGATTAGTTTACCGCCAGATGCGTGCCCTAATGTGCGAAGTCCGATGTAATTGATTTACTTGACGTAATCACCTCTGAAGTCAAAAAGAAAAATACCCCCGCAATGCTTGCAAGCGTGAATAATACTTACTTCATGCGGTATCGTGATGAAGTTTTTATACGCAAAGGTGAGCTACTTGTATCGAATCACGTATATTATCGCTTGAGCCGCTAAAATGTACACTGATTACGATGAGGAAGCGCAGGACGGGACTGCAAGGAAAGCGATTAGTTTACCGCCAGATGCGTGCCCTAATGTGCGAAGTCCGATGTAATTGATTTACTTGACGTAATCACCTCTGAAGTCAAAAAGAAAAATACCCCCGCAATGCTTGCAAGCGTGAATAATACTTACTTCATGCGGTATCGTGATGAAGTTTTTATACGCAAAGGTGAGCTACTTGTATCGAATCACGTATAATATCGCTTGAGCCGCTAAAATGTACACTGATTACGATGAGGAAGCGCAGGACGGGACTGCAAGGAAAGCGATTAGTTTACCGCCAGATGCGTGCCCTAATGTGCGAAGTCCGATGTAATTGATTTACTTGACGTAATCACCTCTGAAGTCAAAAAGAAAAATACCCCCGCAATGCTTGCAAGCGTGAATAATACTTACTTCATGCGGTATCGTGATGAAGTTTTTATACGCAAAGGTGAGCTACTTGTATCGAATCACGTATAATATCGCTTGAGCCGCTAAAATGTACACTGATTACGATGAGGAAGCGCAAGGACGGGACTGCAAGGAAAGCGATTAGTTTACCGCCAGATGCGTGCCCTAATGTGCGAAGTCCGATGTAATTGATTTACTTGACGTAATCACCTCTGAAGTCAAAAAGAAAAATACCCCCGCAATGCTTGCAAGCGTGAATAATACTTACTTCATGCGGTACCGTGATGAAGTTTTTATACGCAAAGGTGAGCTACTTGTATCGAATCACATATTTATCGCTTGAGCCGCTAAAATGTACACTGATTACGATGAGGAAGCGCAGGACGGGACTGCAAGGAAAGCGATTAGTTTACCGCCAGATGCGTGCCCTAATGTGCGAAGTCCGATGTAATTGATTTACTTGACGTAATCACCTCTGAAGTCAAAAAGAAAAATACCCCCGCAATGCTTGCAAGCGTGAATAATACTTACTTCATGCGGTATCGTGATGAAGTTTTTATACGCAAAGGTGAGCTGCTTGTATCGAATCACGTATAATATCGCTTGAGCCGCTAAAATGTACACTTCTCACGATGAGGAAGCGCAAGACGGGACTGCAAGGAAAGCGATTAGTTTACCGCCAGATGCGTGCCCTAATGTGCGAAGTCCGATGTAATTGATTTACTTGACGTAATCACCTCTGAAGTCAAAAAGAAAAATACCCCCCCGCAATGCTTGCAAGCGTGAATATACTTACTTCATGCGGTATCGTGATGAAGTTTTTATACGCAAAGGTGAGCTAGCTTGTATCGAATCACGTATAATATCGCTTGAGCCGCTAAAATGTACACTGATTACGATGAGGAAGCGCAGGACGGGACTGCAAGGAAAGCGATTAGTTTACCGCCAGATGCGTGCCCTAATGTGCGAAGTCCGATGTAATTCATTTACTTGACGTAATCACCTCTGAAGTCAAAAAGAAAAATACCCCCGCAATGCTTGCAAGCGTGAATAATACTTACTTCATGCGGTATCCGTGATGAAGTTTTATACGCAAAGGTGAGCTACTTGTATCGAATCACGTATAATATCGCTTGAGCCGCTAAAATGTACACTGATTACGATGAGGAAGCGCAGGACGGGACTGCAAGGAAAGCGATTAGTTTACCGCCAGATGCGTGCCCTAATGTGCGAAGTCCGATGTAATTCATTTACTTGACGTAATCACCTCTGAAGTCAAAAAGAAAAATACCCCCGCAATGCTTGCAAGCGTGAATAATACTTACTTCATGCGGTATCGTGATGAAGTTTTTATACGCAAAGGTGAGCTACTTGTATCGAATCACGTATAATATCGCTTGAGCCGCTAAAATGTACACTGATTACGATGAGGAAGCGCAGGACGGGACTGCAAGGAAAGCGATTAGTTTACCGCCAGATGCGTGCCCTAATGTGCGAAGTCCGATGTAATTGATTTACTTGACGTAATCACCTCTGAAGTCAAAAAGAAAAATACCCCCGCAATGCTTGCAAGCGTGAATAATACTTACTTCATGCGGTACCGTGATGAAGTTTTTATACGCAAAGGTGAGCTACTTGTATCGAATCACGTATAATATCGCTTGAGCCGCTAAAATGTACACTGATTACGATGAGGAAGCGCAAGACGGGACTGCAAGGAAAGCGATTAGTTTACCGCCAGATGCGTGCCCTAATGTGCGAAGTCCGATGTAATTGATTTACTTGACGTAATCACCTCTGAAGTCAAAAAGAAAAATACCCCCGCAATGCTTGCAAGCGTGAATAATACTTACTTCATGCGGTACCGTGATGAAGTTTTTATACGCAAAGGTGAGCTGCTTGTATCGAATCACGTATAATATCGCTTGAGCCGCTAAAATGTACACTTCTCACGATGAGGAAGCGCAAGACGGGACTGCAAGGAAAGCGATTAGTTTACCGCCAGATGCGTGCCCTAATGTGCGAAGTCCGATGTAATTGATTTACTTGACGTAATCACCTCTGAAGTCAAAAAGAAAAATACCCCCGCAATGCTTGCAAGCGTGAATAATACTTACTTCATGCGGTATCGTGATGAAGTTTTTATACGCAAAGGTGAGCTACTTGTATCGAATCACGTATAATATCGCTTGAGCCGCTAAAATGTACACTGATTACGATGAGGAAGCGCAGGACGGGACTGCAAGGAAAGCGATTAGTTTACCGCCAGATGCGTGCCCTAATGTGCGAAGTCCGATGTAATTGATTTACTTGACGTAATCACCTCTGAAGTCAAAAAGAAAAATACCCCCGCAATGCTTGCAAGCGTGAATAATACTTACTTCATGCGGTATCGTGATGAAGTTTTTATACGCAAAGGTGAGCTACTTGTATCGAATCACGTATATATCGCTTGAGCCGCTAAAATGTACACTGATTACGATGAGGAAGCGCAGGACGGGACTGCAAGGAAAGCGATTAGTTTACCGCCAGATGCGTGCCCTAATGTGCGAAGTCCGATGTAATTGATTTACTTGACGTAATCACCTCTGAAGTCAAAAAGAAAAATACCCCCGCAATGCTTGCAAGCGTGAATAATACTTACTTCATGCGGTATCGTGATGAAGTTTTTATACGCAAAGGTGAGCTACTTGTATCGAATCACGTATAATATCGCTTGAGCCGCTAAAATGTACACTGATTACGATGAGGAAGCGCAGGACGGGACTGCAAGGAAAGCGATTAGTTTACCGCCAGATGCGTGCCCTAATGTGCGAAGTCCGATGTAATTCATTTACTTGACGTAATCACCTCTGAAGTCAAAAAGAAAAATACCCCCGCAATGCTTGCAAGCGTGAATAATACTTACTTCATGCGGTACCGTGATGAAGTTTTTATACGCAAAGGTGAGCTACTTGTATCGAATCACATATTATATCGCTTGAGCCGCTAAAATGTACACTGATTACGATGAGGAAGCGCAGGACGGGACTGCAAGGAAAGCGATTAGTTTACCGCCAGATGCGTGCCCTAATGTGCGAAGTCCGATGTAATTGATTTACTTGACGTAATCACCTCTGAAGTCAAAAAGAAAAATACCCCCGCAATGCTTGCAAGCGTGAATAATACTTACTTCATGCGGTATCGTGATGAAGTTTTTATACGCAAAGGTGAGCTACTTGTATCGAATCACGTATATATCGCTTGAGCCGCTAAAATGTACACTGATTACGATGAGGAAGCGCAAGGACGGGACTGCAAGGAAAGCGATTAGTTTACCGCCAGATGCGTGCCCTAATGTGCGAAGTCCGATGTAATTGATTTACTTGACGTAATCACCTCTGAAGTCAAAAAGAAAAATACCCCCGCAATGCTTGCAAGCGTGAATAATACTTACTTCATGCGGTATCGTGATGAAGTTTTTATACGCAAAGGTGAGCTAGCTTGTATCGAATCACGTATAATATCGCTTGAGCCGCTAAAATGTACACTGATTACGATGAGGAAGCGCAAGGACGGGACTGCAAGGAAAGCGATTAGTTTACCGCCAGATGCGTGCCCTAATGTGCGAAGTCCGATGTAATTGATTTACTTGACGTAATCACCTCTGAAGTCAAAAAGAAAAATACCCCCGCAATGCTTGCAAGCGTGAATAATACTTACTTCATGCGGTATCGTGATGAAGTTTTTATACGCAAAGGTGAGCTACTTGTATCGAATCACGTATATATCGCTTGAGCCGCTAAAATGTACACTTCTCACGATGAGGAAGCGCAAGGACGGGACTGCAAGGAAAGCGATTAGTTTACCGCCAGATGCGTGCCCTAATGTGCGAAGTCCGATGTAATTGATTTACTTGACGTAATCACCTCTGAAGTCAAAAAGAAAAATACCCCCGCAATGCTTGCAAGCGTGAATAATACTTACTTCATGCGGTATCGTGATGAAGTTTTTATACGCAAAGGTGAGCTACTTGTATCGAATCACGTATAATATCGCTTGAGCCGCTAAAATGTACACTGATTACGATGAGGAAGCGCAAGACGGGACTGCAAGGAAAGCGATTAGTTTACCGCCAGATGCGTGCCCAAATGTGCGAAGTCCGATGTAATTGATTTACTTGACGTAATCACCTCTGAAGTCAAAAAGAAAAATACCCCCGCAATGCTTGCAAGCGTGAATAATACTTACTTCATGCGGTATCGTGATGAAGTTTTTATACGCAAAGGTGAGCTACTTGTATCGAATCACATATATATCGCTTGAGCCGCTAAAATGTACACTGATTCACGATGAGGAAGCGCAAGGACGGGACTGCAAGGAAAGCGATTAGTTTACCGCCAGATGCGTGCCCTAATGTGCGAAGTCCGATGTAATTGATTTACTTGACGTAATCACCTCTGAAGTCAAAAAGAAAAATACCCCCGCAATGCTTGCAAGCGTGAATAATACTTACTTCATGCGGTATCGTGATGAAGTTTTTATACGCAAAGGTGAGCTACTTGTATCGAATCACGTATAATATCGCTTGAGCCGCTAAAATGTACACTTATTACGATGAGGAAGCGCAAGACGGGACTGCAAGGAAAGCGATTAGTTTACCGCCAGATGCGTGCCCTAATGTGCGAAGTCCGATGTAATTGATTTACTTGACGTAATCACCTCTGAAGTCAAAAAGAAAAATACCCCCGCAATGCTTGCAAGCGTGAATAATACTTACTTCATGCGGTATCGTGATGAAGTTTTTATACGCAAAGGTGAGCTACTTGTATCGAATCACGTATAATATCGCTTGAGCCGCTAAAATGTACACTGATTACGATGAGGAAGCGCAGGACGGGACTGCAAGGAAAGCGATTAGTTTACCGCCAGATGCGTGCCCTAATGTGCGAAGTCCGATGTAATTCATTTACTTGACGTAATCACCTCTGAAGTCAAAAAGAAAAATACCCCCGCAATGCTTGCAAGCGTGAATAATACTTACTTCATGCGGTATCGTGATGAAGTTTTTATACGCAAAGGTGAGCTACTTGTATCGAATCACGTATAATATCGCTTGAGCCGCTAAAATGTACACTGATTACGATGAGGAAGCGCAGGACGGGACTGCAAGGAAAGCGATTAGTTTACCGCCAGATGCGTGCCCTAATGTGCGAAGTCCGATGTAATTGATTTACTTGACGTAATCACCTCTGAAGTCAAAAAGAAAAATACCCCCGCAATGCTTGCAAGCGTGAATAATACTTACTTCATGCGGTATCGTGATGAAGTTTTTATACGCAAAGGTGAGCTACTTGTATCGAATCACGTATAATATCGCTTGAGCCGCTAAAATGTACACTGATTACGATGAGGAAGCGCAGGACGGGACTGCAAGGAAAGCGATTAGTTTACCGCCAGATGCGTGCCCTAATGTGCGAAGTCCGATGTAATTCATTTACTTGACGTAATCACCTCTGAAGTCAAAAAGAAAAATACCCCCGCAATGCTTGCAAGCGTGAATAATACTTACTTCATGCGGTATCGTGATGAAGTTTTTATACGCAAAGGTGAGCTAGTTGTATCGAATCACGTATAATATCGCTTGAGCCGCTAAAATGTACACTTCTCACGATGAGGAAGCGCAAGACGGGACTGCAAGGAAAGCGATTAGTTTACCGCCAGATGCGTGCCCTAATGTGCGCAAGTCCGATGTAATTGATTTACTTGACGTAATCACCTCTGAAGTCAAAAAGAAAAATACCCCCGCAATGCTTGCAAGCGTGAATAATACTTCATGCGGTATCGTGATGAAGTTTTTATACGCAAAGGTGAGCTACTTGTATCGAATCACGTATAATATCGCTTGAGCCGCTAAAATGTACACTGATTACGATGAGGAAGCGCAAGGACGGGACTGCAAGGAAAGCGATTAGTTTACCGCCAGATGCGTGCCCTAATGTGCGAAGTCCGATGTAATTGATTTACTTGACGTAATCACCTCTGAAGTCAAAAAGAAAAATACCCCCGCAATGCTTGCAAGCGTGAATAATACTTACTTCATGCGGTATCGTGATGAAGTTTTTATACGCAAAGGTGAGCTACTTGTATCGAATCACGTATATTATCGCTTGAGCCGCTAAAATGTACACTGATTACGATGAGGAAGCGCAGGACGGGACTGCAAGGAAAGCGATTAGTTTACCGCCAGATGCGTGCCCTAATGTGCGAAGTCCGATGTAATTGATTTACTTGACGTAATCACCTCTGAAGTCAAAAAGAAAAATACCCCCGCAATGCTTGCAAGCGTGAATAATACTTACTTCATGCGGTATCGTGATGAAGTTTTTATACGCAAAGGTGAGCTACTTGTATCGAATCACGTATAATATCGCTTGCGCCGCTAAAATGTACACTTCTCACGATGAGGAAGCGCAAGACGGGACTGCAAGTAAAGCGATTAGTTTACCGCCAGATGCGTGCCCTAATGTGCGAAGTCCGATGTAATTGATTTACTTGACGTAATCACCTCTGAAGTCAAAAAGAAAAATACCCCCGCAATGCTTGCAAGCGTAAGTAATACTTACTTCATGCGGTACCGTGATGAAGTTTTTATACGCAAAGGTGAGCTACTTGTATCGAATCACATATTTATCGCTTGAGCCGCTAAAATGTACACTGATTACGATGAGGAAGCGCAGGACGGGACTGCAAGGAAAGCGATTAGTTTACCGCCAGATGCGTGCCCTAATGTGCGAAGTCCGATGTAATTGATTTACTTGACGTAATCACCTCTGAAGTCAAAAAGAAAAATACCCCCGCAATGCTTGCAAGCGTGAATAATACTTACTTCATGCGGTATCGTGATGAAGTTTTTATACGCAAAGGTGAGCTACTTGTATCGAATCACGTATAATATCGCTTGAGCCGCTAAAATGTACACTGATTACGATGAGGAAGCGCAGGACGGGACTGCAAGGAAAGCGATTAGTTTACCGCCAGATGCGTGCCCTAATGTGCGAAGTCCGATGTAATTCATTTACTTGACGTAATCACCTCTGAAGTCAAAAAGAAAAATACCCCCGCAATGCTTGCAAGCGTGAATAATACTTACTTCATGCGGTATCGTGATGAAGTTTTTATACGCAAAGGTGAGCTACTTGTATCGAATCACGTATAATATCGCTTGAGCCGCTAAAATGTACACTGATTACGATGAGGAAGCGCAGGACGGGACTGCAAGGAAAGCGATTAGTTTACCGCCAGATGCGTGCCCTAATGTGCGAAGTCCGATGTAATTCATTTACTTGACGTAATCACCTCTGAAGTCAAAAAGAAAAATACCCCCGCAATGCTTGCAAGCGTGAATAATACTTACTTCATGCGGTATCGTGATGAAGTTTTTATACGCAAAGGTGAGCTAGCTTGTATCGAATCACGTATAATATCGCTTGAGCCGCTAAAATGTACACTGATTACGATGAGGAAGCGCAGGACGGGACTGCAAGGAAAGCGATTAGTTTACCGCCAGATGCGTGCCCTAATGTGCGAAGTCCGATGTAATTCATTTACTTGACGTAATCACCTCTGAAGTCAAAAAGAAAAATACCCCCGCAATGCTTGCAAGCGTGAATAATACTTACTTCATGCGGTATCGTGATGAAGTTTTTATACGCAAAGGTGAGCTACTTGTATCGAATCACGTATATTATCGCTTGAGCCGCTAAAATGTACACTGATTACGATGAGGAAGCGCAGGACGGGACTGCAAGGAAAGCGATTAGTTTACCGCCAGATGCGTGCCCTAATGTGCGAAGTCCGATGTAATTGATTTACTTGACGTAATCACCTCTGAAGTCAAAAAGAAAAATACCCCCGCAATGCTTGCAAGCGTGAATAATACTTACTTCATGCGGTATCGTGATGAAGTTTTTATACGCAAAGGTGAGCTACTTGTATCGAATCACGTATAATATCGCTTGCGCCGCTAAAATGTACACTGATTACGATGAGGAAGCGCAGGACGGGACTGCAAGTAAAGCGATTAGTTTACCGCCAGATGCGTGCCCTAATGTGCGAAGTCCGATGTAATTCATTTACTTGACGTAATCACCTCTGAAGTCAAAAAGAAAAATACCCCCGCAATGCTTGCAAGCGTGAATAATACTTACTTCATGCGGTACCGTGATGAAGTTTTTATACGCAAAGGTGAGCTACTTGTATCGAATCACATATTTTATCGCTTGAGCCGCTAAAATGTACACTGATTACGATGAGGAAGCGCAGGACGGGACTGCAAGGAAAGCGATTAGTTTACCGCCAGATGCGTGCCCTAATGTGCGAAGTCCGATGTAATTGATTTACTTGACGTAATCACCTCTGAAGTCAAAAAGAAAAATACCCCCGCAATGCTTGCAAGCGTGAATAATACTTACTTCATGCGGTATCGTGATGAAGTTTTTATACGCAAAGGTGAGCTACTTGTATCGAATCATGTATAATATCGCTTGCGCCGCTAAAATGTACACTTCTCACGATGAGGAAGCGCAAGACGGGACTGCAAGTAAAGCGATTAGTTTACCGCCAGATGCGTGCCCTAATGTGCGAAGTCCGATGTAATTCATTTACTTGACGTAATCACCTCTGAAGTCAAAAAGAAAAATACCCCCGCAATGCTTGCAAGCGTGAATAATACTTACTTCATGCGGTACCGTGATGAAGTTTTTATACGCAAAGGTGAGCTACTTGTATCGAATCACATATTTATCGCTTGAGCCGCTAAAATGTACACTGATTACGATGAGGAAGCGCAGGACGGGACTGCAAGGAAAGCGATTAGTTTACCGCCAGATGCGTGCCCTAATGTGCGAAGTCCGATGTAATTGATTTACTTGACGTAATCACCTCTGAAGTCAAAAAAGAAAAATACCCCCGCAATGCTTGCAAGCGTGAATAATACTTACTTCATGCGTTATCGTGATGAAGTTTTTATACGCAAAGGTGAGCTAGTTGTATCGAATCACGTATAATACCGCTTGAGCCGCTAAAATGTACACTTCTCACGATGAGGAAGCGCAAGACGGGACTGCAAGGAAAGCGATTAGTTTACCGCCAGATGCGTGCCGTAAAGTGCGCAATCCGATGTAATTTATTTCCTTGACGTAGCCCCCCTCTGAAGTCAAAAACAAAAAGTAATTTCACGGACTGGAGGTACCGGGGATAGAACCCGGGGCTTCTCGCATGCAAAGCGAGCGCTCTACCTCTGAGCTATACCCCCACAATGCTTGCAAGCGTCAATTATACTGGCTTCATGTGGCTTAGTAATGAAGTTCTTATACGCAAAGGTGAGCATCTTGTATCGCATCACATATGATATCGCTTTAGCCGCTAAAATGTACACTGATTACGATTAGGAAGCGCAGGACGGGACTGCAAGGAAAGCGATTAGTTTACCGCCAGATGCGTGCCCTAATGTGCGAAGTCCGATGTAATTCATTTACTTGACGTAATCACCTCTGAAGTCAAAAAGAAAAATACCCCCGCAATGCTTGCAAGCGTAAATAATACTTACTTCATTCGGTATCGTTATGAAATTTTTACACGCAAAGGTGAGCTAGCTGTATCGAATCACGTATAATATCGCTTGCGCCGCTAAAATGTACACTGATTACGATGAGGAAGCGCAGGACGGGACTGCAAGTAAAGCGATTAGTTTACCGCCAGATGCGTGCCCTAATGTGCGAAGTCCGATGTAATTCAATTACTTGACGTAATCACCTCTGAAGTCAAAAAGAAAAATACCCCCGCAATGCTTGCAAGCGTGAATAATACTTCATGCGGTATCGTGATGAAGTTTTTATACGCAAAGGTGAGCTACTTGTATCGAATCACATATTTTATCGCTTGAGCCGCTAAAATGTACACTGATTACGATGAGGAAGCGCAGGACGGGACTGCAAGGAAAGCGATTAGTTTACCGCCAGATGCGTGCCCTAATGTGCGAAGTCCGATGTAATTGATTTACTTGACGTAATCACCTCTGAAGTCAAAAAGAAAAATACCCCCGCAATGCTTGCAAGCGTGAATAATACTTACTTCATGCGGTATCGTGATGAAGCTTTTATACGCAAAGGTGAGCTACTTGTATCGAATCACGTATAATATCGCTTGCGCCGCTAAAATGTACACTGATTACGATGAGGAAGCGCAGGACGGGACTGCAAGTAAGGCGATTAGTTTACCGCCAGATGCGTGCCCTAATGTGCGAAGTCCGATGTAATTCATTTACTTGACCTAATCACCTCTGAAGTAAAAAAAAATACCCCCGCAATGCTTGCAAGTGTGAATAATACTTACTTCATGCGGTACCGTGATGAAGTTTTTATACGCAAAGGTGAGCTACTTGTATCGAATCACATATTTTATCGCTTGAGCCGCTAAAATGTACACTGATTACGATGAGGAAGCGCAGGACGGGACTGCAAGTAAAGCGATTAGTTTACCGCCAGATGCGTGCCCTAATGTGCGAAGTCCTCTGTAATTGATTTACTTGACGAATTCACCTCTGAAGTCAAAAAAGAAAAATACCCCCGCAATGCTTGCAAGCGTGAATAATACTTCATGCGGTATCGTGATGAAGTTTTTATACGCAAAGGTGAGCTACTTGTATCGAATCACGTATAATATCGCTTGAGCCGCTAAAATGTACACTTCTCACGATGAGGAAGCGCAAGACGGGACTGCAAGGAAAGCGATTAGTTTGCCGCCAGATGCGTGCAATAATGTGCGAAGTCCGATGTAATTCATTTACTTGACGTAATCACCTCTGAAGTCAAAAAGAAAACTACCCCCGCAATGCTTGCAAGCGTGAATAATACTTACTTCATGCGGTATCGTGATGAAGTTTTTATACGCAAAGGTGAGCTACTTGTATCGAATCACGTATAATATCGCTTGCGCCGCTAAAATGTACACTGATTACGATGAGGAAGCGCAGGACGGGACTGCAAGGAAAGCGATTAGTTTACCGCCAGATGCGTGCCCTAATGTGCGAAGTCCGATGTAATTCATTTACTTGACGTAATCACCTCTGAAGTCAAAAAAGAAAAATACCCCCGCAATGCTTGCAAGCGTGAATATACTTACTTCATGCGGTACCGTGATGAAGTTTTTATACGCAAAGGTGAGCTACTTGTATCGAATCACATATTTTATCGCTTGAGCCGCTAAAATGTACACTGATTACGATGAGGAAGCGCAGGACGGGACTGCAAGGAAAGCGATTAGTTTACCGCCAGATGCGTGCCCTAATGTGCGAAGTCCGATGTAATTGATTTACTTGACGTAATCACCTCTGAAGTCAAAAAAGAAAAATACCCCCGCAATGCTTGCAAGCGTGAATAATACTTACTTCATGCGTTATCGTGATGAAGTTTTTATACGCAAAGGTGAGCTAGTTGTATCGAATCACGTATAATACCGCTTGAGCCGCTAAAATGTACACTTCTCACGATGAGGAAGCGCAAGACGGGACTGCAAGGAAAGCGATTAGTTTACCGCCAGATGCGTGCCGTAAAGTGCGCAATCCGATGTAATTTATTTCCTTGACGTAGCCCCCCTCTGAAGTCAAAAACAAAAAGTAATTTCACGGACTGGAGGTACCGGGGATAGAACCCGGGGCTTCTCGCATGCAAAGCGAGCGCTCTACCTCTGAGCTATACCCCCACAATGCTTGCAAGCGTCAATTATACTGGCTTCATGTGGCTTAGTAATGAAGTTCTTATACGCAAAGGTGAGCATCTTGTATCGCATCACATATGATATCGCTTTAGCCGCTAAAATGCTACACTGATTACGATTAGGAAGCGCAGGACGGGACTGCAAGGAAAGCGATTAGTTTACCGCCAGATGCGTGCCCTAATGTGCGAAGTCCGATGTAATTCATTTACTTGACGTAATCACCTCTGAAGTCAAAAAGAAAAATACCCCCGCAATGCTTGCAAGCGTAATAATACTTACTTCATTCGGTATCGTTATGAAGTTTTTACTACGCAAAGGTGAGCTAGCTGTATCGAATCACGTATAATATCGCTTGCGCCGCTAAAATGTACACTGATTACGATGAGGAAGCGCAGGACGGGACTGCAAGTAAAGCGATTAGTTTACCGCCAGATGCGTGCCCTAATGTGCGAAGTCCGATGTAATTCAATTACTTGACGTAATCACCTCTGAAGTCAAAAAGAAAAATACCCCCGCAATGCTTGCAAGCGTGAATAATACTTACTTCATGCGGTATCGTGATGAAGTTTTTATACGCAAAGGTGAGCTACTTGTATCGAATCACGTATAATATCGCTTGCGCCGCTAAAATGTACACTGAATACGATGAGGAAGCGCAGGACGGGACTGCAAGTAAGGCGATTAGTTTACCGCAAGATGCGTGCCCTAATGTGCGAAGTCCGATGTAATTCATTTACTTGACCTAATCACCTCTGAAGTCAAAAAGAAAAATACCCCCGCAATGCTTGCAAGTGTGAATAATACTTCATGCGGTACCGTGATGAAGTTTTTATACGCAAAGGTGAGCATCTTGTATCGCATCACATATGATATCGCTTTAGCCGCTAAAATGTACACTGATTACGATGAGGAAGCGCAGGACGGGACTGCAAGGAAAGCGATTAGTTTACCGCCAGATGCGTGCCCTAATGTGCGAAGTCCGATGTAATTCATTTACTTGACGTAATCACCTCTGAAGTCAAAAAGAAAAATACCCCCGCAATGCTTGCAAGCGTGAATAATACTTACTTCATGCGGTATCGTGATGAAGTTTTTACACGCAAAGGTGAGCTAGCTGTATCGAATCACGTATAATATCGCTTGCGCCGCTAAAATGTACACTGATTACGATGAGGAAGCGCAGGACGGGACTGCAAGTAAGGCGATTAGTTTACCGCCAGATGCGTGCCCTAATGTGCGAAGTCCGATGTAATTCAATTACTTGACGTAATCACCTCTGAAGTCAAAAAGAAAAATACCCCCGCAATGCTTGCAAGCGTGAATAATACTTACTTCATGCGGTATCGTGATGAAGTTTTTATACGCAAAGGTGAGCTACTTGTATCGAATCACGTATAATATCGCTTGAGCCGCTAAAATGTACACTTCTCACGATGAGGAAGCGCAGGACGGGACTGCAAGTAAGGCGATTAGTTTACCGCCAGATGCGTGCCCTAATGTGCGAAGTCCGATGTAATTCATTTACTTGACGTAATCACCTCTGAAGTCAAAAAGAAAAATACCCCCGCAATGCTTGCAAGTGTGAATAATACTTACTTCATGCGGTACCGTGATGAAGTTTTTATACGCAAAGGTGAGCTACTTGTATCGAATCACATATTTTATCGCTTGAGCCGCTAAAATGTACACTGATTACGATGAGGAAGCGCAGGACGGGACTGCAAGTAAAGCGATTAGTTTACCGCCAGATGCGTGCCCTAATGTGCGAAGTCCTCTGTAATTGATTTACTTGACGAATTCACCTCTGAAGTCAAAAAGAAAAATACCCCCGCAATGCTTGCAAGCGTGAATAATACTTCATGCGGTATCGTGATGAAGTTTTTATACGCAAAGGTGAGCTACTTGTATCGAATCACGTATAATATCGCTTGAGCCGCTAAAATGTACACTTCTCACGATGAGGAAGCGCAAGACGGGACTGCAAGGAAAGCGATTAGTTTGCCGCCAGATGCGTGCAATAATGTGCGAAGTCCGATGTAATTCATTTACTTGACGTAATCACCTCTGAAGTCAAAAAGAAAACTACCCCCGCAATGCTTGCAAGCGTGAATAATACTTACTTCATGCGGTATCGTGATGAAGTTTTTATACGCAAAGGTGAGCTACTTGTATCGAATCACGTATAATATCGCTTGCGCCGCTAAAATGTACACTGATTACGATGAGGAAGCGCAGGACGGGACTGCAAGTAAAGCGATTAGTTTACCGCCAGATGCGTGCCCTAATGTGCGAAGTCCGATGTAATTCATTTACTTGACGTAATCACCTCTGAAGTCAAAAAAGAAAAATACCCCCGCAATGCTTGCAAGCGTGAATATTACTTACTTCATGCGGTACCGTGATGAAGTTTTTATACGCAAAGGTGAGCTACTTGTATCGAATCACATATTTTATCGCTTGAGCCGCTAAAATGTACACTGATTACGATGAGGAAGCGCAGGACGGGACTGCAAGGAAAGCGATTAGTTTACCGCCAGATGCGTGCCCTAATGTGCGAAGTCCGATGTAATTGATTTACTTGACGTAATCACCTCTGAAGTCAAAAAGAAAAATACCCCCGCAATGCTTGCAAGCGTGAATAATACTTACTTCATGCGGTATCGTGATGAAGTTTTTATACGCAAAGGTGAGCTAGTTGTATCGAATCACGTATAATACCGCTTGAGCCGCTAAAATGTACACTTCTCACGATGAGGAAGCGCAAGACGGGACTGCAAGGAAAGCGATTAGTTTACCGCCAGATGCGTGCCGTAAAGTGCGCAATCCGATGTAATTTATTTCCTTGACGTAGCCCCCCTCTGAAGTCAAAAACAAAAAGTAATTTCACGGACTGGAGGTACCGGGGATAGAACCCGGGGCTTCTCGCATGCAAAGCGTGCGCTCTACCTCTGAGCTATACCCCCACAATGCTTGCAAGCGTCAATTATACTGGCTTCATGTGGCTTAGTAATGAAGTTCTTATACGCAAAGGTGAGCATCTTGTATCGCATCACATATGATATCGCTTTAGCCGCTAAAATGTACACTGATTACGATTAGGAAGCGCAGGACGGGACTGCAAGGAAAGCGATTAGTTTACCGCCAGATGCGTGCCCTAATGTGCGAAGTCCGATGTAATTCATTTACTTGACGTAATCACCTCTGAAGTCAAAAAGAAAAATACCCCCGCAATGCTTGCAAGCGTGAATAATACTTACTTCATGCGGTATCGTGATGAAGTTTTTATACGCAAAGGTGAGCTAGCTGTATCGAATCACGTATAATATCGCTTGCGCCGCTAAAATGTACACTGATTACGATGAGGAAGCGCAGGACGGGACTGCAAGTAAGGCGATTAGTTTACCGCCAGATGCGTGCCCTAATGTGCGAAGTCCGATGTAATTCATTACTTGACGTAATCACCTCTGAAGTCAAAAAGAAAAATACCCCCGCAATGCTTGCAAGCGTGAATAATACTTACTTCATGCGGTATCGTGATGAAGTTTTTATACGCAAAGGTGAGCTACTTGTATCGAATCACGTATAATATCGCTTGCGCCGCTAAAATGTACACTGATTACGATGAGGAAGCGCAGGACGGGACTGCAAGTAAAGCGATTAGTTTACCGCCAGATGCGTGCCCTAATGTGCGAAGTCCGATGTAATTGCATTTACTTGACGTAATCACCTCTGAAGTCAAAAAGAAAAATACCCCCGCAATGCTTGCAAGCGTGAATAATACTTCATGCGGTATCGTGATGAAGTTTTTATACGCAAAGGTGAGCTACTTGTATCGAATCACGTATAATTATCGCTTGAGCCGCTAAAATGTACACTGATCTACGATGAGGAAGCGCAAGACGGGACTGCAAGGAAAGCGATTAGTTTACCGCCAGATGCGTGCCCTAATGTGCGAAGTCCGATGTAATTCATTTACATTGACGTAATCACCTCTGAAGTCAAAAAGAAAAATACCCCCGCAATGCTTGCAAGCGTAATAATACTTACTTCATGCGGTATCGTGATGAAGTTTTTATACGCAAAGGTGAGCTAGCTGTATCGAATCACGTATAATATCGCTTGAGCCGCTAAAATGTACACTGATTACGATGAGGAAGCGCAGGACGGGACTGCAAGGAAAGCGATTAGTTTACCGCCAGATGCGTGCCCTAATGTGCGAAGTCCGATGTAATTCATTTACTTGACGTAATCACCTCTGAAGTCAAAAAGAAAAATACCCCCGCAATGCTTGCAAGCGTGAATAATACTTACTTCATGCGGTACCGTGATGAAGTTTTTATACGCAAAGGTGAGCTACTTGTATCGAATCACATATTTTATCGCTTGAGCCGCTAAAATGTACACTGATTACGATGAGGAAGCGCAGGACGGGACTGCAAGGAAAGCGATTAGTTTACCGCCAGATGCGTGCCCTAATGTGCGAAGTCCGATGTAATTGATTTACTTGACGTAATCACCTCTGAAGTCAAAAAAGAAAAATACCCCCGCAATGCTTGCAAGCGTGAATAATACTTACTTCATGCGGTATCGTGATGAAGTTTTTATACGCAAAGGTGAGCTACTTGTATCGAATCACGTATAATATCGCTTGCGCCGCTAAAATGTACACTGATTACGATGAGGAAGCGCAGGACGGGACTGCAAGTAAAGCGATTAGTTTACCGCCAGATGCGTGCCCTAATGTGCGAAGTCCGATGTAATTCAATTACTTGACGTAATCACCTCTGAAGTCAAAAAGAAAAATACCCCCGCAATGCTTGCAAGCGTGAATAATACTTCATGCGGTACCGTGATGAAGTTTTTATACGCAAAGGTGAGCTACTTGTATCGAATCACATATTTTATCGCTTGAGCCGCTAAAATGTACACTTCTCACGATGAGGAAGTGCAAGACGGGACTGCAAGGAAAGCGATTAGTTTGCCGCCAGATGCGTGCCCTAATGTGCGATGTCCGATGTAATTCATTTACTTGACGTAATCACCTCTGAAGTCAAAAAGAAAAATACCCCCACAATGCTTGCAAGCGTGAATAATACTTCATGCGGTACCGTGATGAAGTTTTTATACGCAAAGGTGAGCTACTTGTATCGAATCACATATTTTATCGCTTGAGCCGCTAAAATGTACACTGATTACGATGAGGAAGCGCAGGACGGGACTGCAAGGAAAGCGATTAGTTTACCGCCAGATGCGTGCCCTAATGTGCGAAGTCCGATGTAATTGATTTACTTGACGTAATCACCTCTGAAGTCAAAAAGAAAAATACCCCCGCAATGCTTGCAAGCGTGAATAATACTTACTTCATGCGGTATCGTGGTGAAGTTTTTATACGCAAAGGTGAGCTACTTGTATCGAATCACGTATAATATCGCTTGCGCCGCTAAAATGTACACTGATTACGATGAGGAAGCGCAGGACGGGACTGCAAGTAAAGCGATTAGTTTACCGCCAGATGCGTGCCCTAATGTGCGAAGTCCGATGTAATTCATTTACTTGACGTAATCACCTCTGAAGTCAAAAAGAAAAATACCCCCGCAATGCTTGCAAGCGTGAATAATACTTACTTCATGCGGTACCGTGATAAGTTTTTATACGCAAAGGTGAGCTACTTGTATCGAATCACATATTTTATCGCATGAGCCGCTAAAATGTACACTGATTACGATTAGGAAGTGCAGGATGGGACTGCAAGGAAAGCGATTAGTTTACCGCCAGATGCGTGCCCTAATGTGCGAAGTCCGATGTAATTCATTTACATGACGTAATCACCTCTGAAGTCAAAAAGAAAAATACCCCCGCAATGCTTGCAAGCGTGAATAATACTTACTTCATGCGGTACCGTGATAAAGTTTTTATACGCAAAGGTGAGCTAGTTGTATCGAATCACGTATAATACCGCTTGAGCCGCTAAAATGTACACTTCTCACGATGAGGAAGCGCAAGACGGGACTGCAAGGAAAGCGATTAGTTTACCGCCAGATGCGTGCCGTAAAGTGCGCAATCCGATGTAATTTATTTCCTTGACGTAGCCCCCCTCTGAAGTCAAAAACAAAAAGTAATTTCACGGACTGGAGGTACCGGGGATAGAACCCGGGGCTTCTCGCATGCAAAGCGAGCGCTCTACCTCTGAGCTATACCCCCACAATGCTTGCAAGCATCAATTATACTGGCTTCATGTGGCTTAGTAATGATGTTCTTATACGCAAAGGTGAGCATCTTGTATCGCATCACATATGATATCGCTTTAGCCGCTAAAATGTACACTGATTACGATTAGGAAGCGCAGGACGGGACTGCAAGGAAAGCGATTAGTTTACCGCCAGATGCGTGCCCTAATGTGCGAAGTCCGATGTAATTCATTTACTTGACGTAATCACCTCTGAAGTCAAAAAGAAAAATACCCCCGCAATGCTTGCAAGCGTAAATAATACTTACTTCATTCGGTATCGTTATGAAATTTTTACACGCAAAGGTGAGCTAGCTGTATCGAATCACGTATAATATCGCTTGCGCCGCTAAAATGTACACTGATTACGATGAGGAAGCGCAGGACGGGACTGCAAGTAAAGCGATTAGTTTACCGCCAGATGCGTGCCCTAATGTGCGAAGTCCGATGTAATTCAATTACTTGACGTAATCACCTCTGAAGTCAAAAAGAAAAATACCCCCGCAATGCTTGCAAGCGTGAATAATACTTACTTCATGCGGTATCGTGATGAAGTTTTTATACGCAAAGGTGAGCTACTTGTATCGAATCACGTATAATATCGCTTGCGCCGCTAAAATGTACACTGAATACGATGAGGAAGCGCAGGACGGGACTGCAAGTAAGGCGATTAGTTTACCGCAAGATGCGTGCCCTAATGTGCGAAGTCCGATGTAATTCATTTACTTGACCTAATCACCTCTGAAGTCAAAAAGAAAAATACCCCCGCAATGCTTGCAAGTGTGAATAATACTTCATGCGGTACCGTGATGAAGTTTTTATACGCAAAGGTGAGCTACTTGTATCGAATCACATATTTTATCGCTTGAGCCGCTAAAATGTACACTGATTACGATGAGGAAGCGCAGGACGGGACTGCAAGTAAAGCGATTAGTTTACCGCCAGATGCGTGCCCTAATGTGCGAAGTCCTCTGTAATTGATTTACTTGACGTAATCACCTCTGAAGTTAAAAAAGAAAAATACCCCCGCAATGCTTGCAAGCGTGAATAATACTTCATGCGGTATCGTGATGAAGTTTTTATACGCAAAGGTGAGCTACTTGTATCGAATCACGTATAATATCGCTTGAGCCGCTAAAATGTACACGTCTCACGATGAGGAAGCGCAAGACGGGACTGCAAGGAAAGCGATTAGTTTACCGCCAGATGCGTGCCCTAATGTGCGAAGTCCGATGTAATTCATTTACATGACGTAATCACCTCTGAAGTCAAAAAGAAAAATACCCCCGCAATGCTTGCAAGCGTAAATAATACTTACTTCATGCGGTATCGTGATGAAGTTTTTACACGCAAAGGTGAGCTAGCTGTATCGAATCACGTATAATATCGCTTGAGCCGCTAAAATGTACACTGATTACGATGAGGAAGCGCAGGACGGGACTACAAGGAAAGCGATTAGTTTACCGCCAGATGCGTGCCCTAATGTGCGAAGTCCGATGTAATTCATTTACTTGACGTAATCACCTCTGAAGTCAAAAAGAAAAATACCCCCGCAATGCTTGCAAGCGTGAATAATACTTACTTCATGCGGTACCGTGATGAAGTTTTTATACGCAAAGGTGAGCTACTTGTATCGAATCACATATTTTATCGCTTGAGCCGCTAAAATGTACACTGATTACGATGAGGAAGCGCAGGACGGGACTGCAAGGAAAGCGATTAGTTTACCGCCAGATGCGTGCCCTAATGTGCGAAGTCCGATGTAATTGATTTACTTGACGTAATCACCTCTGAAATCAAAAAAGAAAAATACCCCCGCAATGCTTGCAAGCGTGAATAATACTTACTTCATGCGGTATCGTGATGAAGTTTTTATACGCAAAGGTGAGCTACTTGTATCGAATCACGTATAATATCGCTTGCGCCGCAAAAATGTACACTGATTACGATGAGGAAGCGCAGGACGGGACTGCAAGTAAAGCGATTAGTTTACCGCCAGATGCGTGCCCTAATGTGCGAAGTCCGATGTAATTCAATTACTTGACGTAATCACCTCTGAAGTCAAAAAGAAAAATACCCCCGCAATGCTTGCAAGCGTGAATAATACTTCATGCGGTACCGTGATGAAGTTTTTATACGCAAAGGTGAGCTACTTGTATCGAATCACATATTTTATCGCTTGAGCCGCTAAAATGTACACTTCTCACGATGAGGAAGTGCAAGACGGGACTGCAAGGAAAGCGATTAGTTTGCCGCCAGATGCGTGCCCTAATGTGCGATGTCCGATGTAATTCATTTACTTGACGTAATCACCTCTGAAGTCAAAAAGAAAAATACCCCCACAATGCTTGCAAGCGTGAATAATACTTCATGCGGTACCGTGATGAAGTTTTTATACGCAAAGGTGAGCTACTTGTATCGAATCACATATTTTATCGCTTGAGCCGCTAAAATGTACACTGATTACGATGAGGAAGCGCAGGACGGGACTGCAAGGAAAGCGATTAGTTTACCGCCAGATGCGTGCCCTAATGTGCGAAGTCCGATGTAATTGATTTACTTGACGTAATCACCTCTGAAGTCAAAAAAGAAAAATACCCCCGCAATGCTTGCAAGCGTGAATAATACTTACTTCATGCGGTATCGTGGTGAAGTTTTTATACGCAAAGGTGAGCTACTTGTATCGAATCACGTATAATATCGCTTGCGCCGCTAAAATGTACACTGATTACGATGAGGAAGCGCAGGACGGGACTGCAAGTAAAGCGATTAGTTTACCGCCAGATGCGTGCCCTAATGTGCGAAGTCCGATGTAATTCATTTACTTGACGTAATCACCTCTGAAGTCAAAAAAGAAAAATACCCCCGCAATGCTTGCAAGCGTGAATAATACTTACTTCATGCGGTACCGTGATAAAGTTTTTATACGCAAAGGTGAGCTACTTGTATCGAATCACATATTTTATCGCATGAGCCGCTAAAATGTACACTGATTACGATTAGGAAGTGCAGGATGGGACTGCAAGGAAAGCGATTAGTTTACCGCCAGATGCGTGCCC
>NW_023605713.1:0-19999 GCF_013339745.2 Dermacentor silvarum
TGCACCAGTTTCTCTGACGTCTTAGATTTTGGCACTGTATGGCAGAGGCTAAATATTTAAGATGAGGGAAATAAATCAAAGCTTAATTTTATAGCTCTAATAAATTGAATCTTTACTGCGTTTCAAAAGAGACTTTAAAGTAGGCGAGAAATGCGTTGTTGCTGTTTGGGTGTAAAATTCAGAAGGATTTATTTTCTCCTATAATGAGCTGTCTTTTTCAGCCGAGGAAATGCAGGGAGCATTTTGAACGAGTTCTATACAATAGTCTAGACTAATGCAGTGTTCCTTCTTAGTATAGCTCTTTAGTTTGTTTGCTTACCGTAAAATGTTATTCCAAATTATAGTTCAGCAGCGCCCACACTTACATGGGAACCGGTTTTAAGTGAAGCTTTCTTTGATGTTCATGAAAATGTCAAAGCAAACATTATTCAAACATAATGATAATAAGGAAATATTTGCACAAAATGATTGCAAATTGAATTAAATTTACAAAGATTCAACACTAATGATGCAAACGCAATACAGTGTTTGTCTATTCGTGCCCAGTGGCACATACTTAGCTGCCCAAGTTGTCTACTTGGCAAGGCAGCACCCACAAAGTGTGGGGAAGAGGCACAGAAAGCTTCACTTTAAAGAAGCATTAGCCCGCCATGGTTGCTTAGTGGCTATGGTGTTGGGCCGCTAAGCACGAGGTCGTGGGATCGAATCCTGGCCATGGCAGCTGCATTTTCAATGGGGGCGAAATGCAAAAACACCCTTGTACTTAGATTTAGGTGCGCGTTAAAGAACCCCAGGTGGCCCGAATTATTCTGGAGTCCCCCACTACGGCGTGCCTCATAAATCAGGTTGGGGTTTTGGCACATAAAAAGCCATAATTTAAAGAAGCATTGACTGTGTGGGCTTCGGCAAGCAACAGAGCGAGAGGGTGTTCTTGCTAACATGGATTTTTGTTTCCTCTGCGCGGCCTACACAAATAACAGTGTGGCTTCCAGATACGACGCAGTTGCACTAGACGGAACGTACTACCAGAAGAATGGCTTCATCTCGGGCGGCAGCACAGACTTGGCCAAGCGGGCACGGCGCTGGGACGACAAGGCCTTTCACACGCTCAAGGCGCGCAAGGAGAAACTGACGGAGGAGCTGAAGGAGATGATGAAGCGCACCCGCAAGGAGTCGGACCTGACGACGCTGCAGTCACAGATTCGGGGCCTGGAGACACGCGTGCGCTACTCCGTGACGGACCGCGACAACATCCGCAACAAGAGCATGGCCAACCTGGAGCGGGAGATTGCACGCCTCGAGCAGGAGTTGAGCCGACAGGAGCCGCTCCTGAAGAAGCTGGAGGAGGAGATGCGGACCAAGGAGGCGCAGGTCAGTGATTGGCGGACCATTGTTTTTTGATCATTGTCGTCACAACCTGCCTCATAAGTCCACTCCCAGATAAGCGCCTCTCCTTTCTTCACCCACTGCTGTGGTTTATTGGGTATGGCATTCTGCGACTAAGTATGTTCGATGGGGGTAGAATGCAAAAAAAGCTTGCATACTTGGATTTAGGTGCACATTGAAGAACACCGGGTGGTGAAAATTAATCCGGAGACCTCCACTAAGATGTCCCTCATAACCCACTGTGCTGCTTTGGCACATTAAACCCCAAAATTATATTTAACTTTTAAAGTTCTCGTTTTTTTCTGCATCATCTGCAGCTACTCAACATCCACAGGTAGCCTAATTTCATTACTCCATCCCGTTTTCTAGCTTCACCTACTTATAGAAAGCCAATCCTCATCTATCTACACACTGCACTACCCTTATGGAAAGCTTTGATTGGATTTTTAAAAGGTAGTAATAATGTATGACAGGTATCTGCAGCCAAGCCACCTGCCGGAAGTTTTTTGCTGCAATATTTACAACAGCTAGTACTAGCTTGCATACCTTTGGTAAACAAAGGTGCAGCCAACAGATATTGGGCATTTTACAATGATCGATCATTACCAATTTTTGTCATCTATTATGTCATCATCATCAGAAATAATGCAGCTTTGTGCGATGCCCTTTGGCCCTAGCACCACTAGATAGCACACATAAATCAAACCACCCTCAGCTACATGTCTTGTCTCGTGGCATCCGCTGGGCTGTCCTGAACTGCTGATTTCAACCAGAATTTTTTTAACAGGTTTCTTGCATCCTCTGCATCCTTAAAGCCAGACAGCATCATAAAAGGCCAGAATTTTTTAGTTCTCAATGAGCTTTATTGCATTCAGAAATGTGGACTCTATGCTTGAATTCTCCAATATACAGTATAGACCACTTATAACGCAACCGCTTATAGTGCAGGACCGGATATAGTGCAGTCTTTTCAGACTCCCGTTAATTTTCCCATAGCACTCCATGTATACACGTATCGCTTATAGTGCAGTTGCGGGAAGCGAAATACCGGTTACAGCGCGGCTGCCTGAGAGTACGGAAGTCAGCGGAGACGGCGAACACTCCCCTCAAACGGGCGCCCCAAGGAGTGCTCGAGGAAGAAAGAGAGACGAAGTGGAGGAGAAGGGCACGTGGTGCGAACGAACAGCCAGTGAGGCTGAAACCAGAATCTTGAGTGCGAGTCGTGAAATATCACGGCGCGCATAGCGAGCGAGGGCTACGAAACTGCCAACGCCATCCAACGCTCGCTTCATGATAACGGCAGTAAACGAAACTTCATGGAGCAGGCGGCGCCGGTACAGCATGGCGAAGGGCGCATGTGGAGACCGTGGAATGTGAGGGAGGAGGGCGGCAGGGAAGCTGATTTCGCCTCGGCAACTCCGCCGCTTCGGTGGCTCCCCTCGCCCTCCCTCGTAGCTCCCTCACTTTCGATTGTCACTGCGCGCCTGCCGCTCCAGCCGGCCCAGCGCCCGCTCCCCGAAGTTTCGTTTTCTGCCATTATAGGGAAGCGGGCGTTTGCCGGCTTGGGCAGTTTTGTTGGCCAGCCTGGGACAGCGCCGCTGCTTCCCTCTGCGCCCTAGCCGCAGCGTACAAGGTCAACACGTGACTAGAAAATAGAGGAAGCATAAAGGAGAAAGAAGGGTTCACTGCCATTTTCTACACGTGGCTATGGTAGTGTGGCTGAGACGTCGGCACGTACACGCATGTTCCGGCGCAACGCAGAATCTGCGACCTTGCCATTTGAGAGAGGGTGAAATTTCCACCGCGTTGTTTTTCTTTCTTTTTTTTTTTTTCACTCGCGCGCGACATTGAGGGGTCTCTCCCAAGCTTTTACTCTATGGCGGTGCCGGAGCAATGCCGGTCGGAGGCGCCGCCGCGTGATTTGGTTCGAATTAACGAGATTCGACTGTAAATTGAATGCAAACGTTCTAGCCGCATTCCTTGACTGTCGCATACGCGTGGCGGCTCGGTGCACATGTTTTGCATATGTGCGGGCCTTGAAAATTGCTGCTTTGGTTATAGTGCGGTACCGCTTATAGTACGGATATTCGCGACTCCGGCGACTTACGTTATAAGCGGTCTACACTGTATCTTGGGTGCAGAAACAAAATCAACTATGTAGCTACACTCAGTGGACTTGGGAAAATCGCATCGATTTCACATACAGTATAGACCACTTATAACGTAACCGTTTAAAGTGCAGAACTGGCTACAACGCAGCCTTTTCCGACTCCCGTTTACCCTCCCATAGAACTTCATGTATACGCATACCGCTTACAGTGCAGTGGCGTGAGACATAATACCGGTTATAATGCGGCTTCCGCGGGAAAATCACGCCGACAAGAGCGGCAGCGAGCATGCTTCTCAACAAGGTGCGTGCTCCCGGCCGGCGTATGCATTATTCAATGCAATCAAACTCTCGTTAATTCGGACTTATTTGGCCGCACATCGGTTAATTCGGACTACTTTCAGAGCTCGGTGAGCGAGGAGCGCCGCTAATGTGCAACGTAAAAGAGCGAGAACGGCGCTAGCGTCCAACCAAAACGAAGCGGCGGAGTCTGCATCGCCACAGCCATCAGTTAAAGTTGTACGTGAAGTGACAGCAACGCCGGAACGCTTCGAGCCTATTTGTGTCTTTAAAGCCTGTATTCTAGCGTCTACCGCTGCGCATAACACCACGTTGGTCGCGGGCTTTCGTAACTGCGTAGTCGTCATCCACGATCACGTCGATAGCGGCCGCGGTTTTCTCCGCAGTGGTTGCGGCGAACAGTAATTTCGTTTTTACTCAGTATGCGCGTCGGCCGCGTGCCTAAAGAACTGCGTAGTCGCCATTGATGATCGCATAGATAGCGACCGCGGCTTCGACTGCAGTTGTTGCAGCGAATCGTAGTTAATTCGTCCAGACTTGGTGTGTGCGTCAGGCGCGTGTCTTCAGCACCGTGCGCAAAGTTGCCGTTCATAATCACGTCGATAGCGGTCCCGGTTTTTTTCCGCAGCGGTTGCGGCAAGCAGTTGTTTCGTTTTGACTTGGTGAAGAGCACCGGCTACATCGCGATTATGTTTTCGCCAGCTCACAGGGGAAAACGTAATCGCGATGTGCGCGCGATAGTACGAAGCGTGTCTACATGCTTGGTCTACATGTTTTGCATACATGCAGGGCTTGAAAATTGTTTTGGTTATAGTGCGGTACAGCTTATAGTGCAGATATTCGCGACTCCGGCGACTTACGTTATAAGCGGTCTACACTGTATTTGCCTCATGTTAGTCCTTACTATCAGGAAAAAAGAAATTAAGAAACCAACCATGTAGCGTCGTAATGGCACTGCCAGCAAAAACAATCTCGTAGCACTTTCTTCAAGGACATTTCGCACATGTGAACCAGTCTTTCAGAAAAGG
This sequence comes from Dermacentor silvarum, assembly GCF_013339745.2. Taxonomy (NCBI): domain Eukaryota; kingdom Metazoa; phylum Arthropoda; class Arachnida; order Ixodida; family Ixodidae; genus Dermacentor; species Dermacentor silvarum. Next base: position 4,822 of record NW_023605713.1, read on the forward strand.
TCTAATAAGTGCCATACAATATATCCACCATGTTTAAAAGGTGCACAAGGGGCATTAAATCAGTCTAGTTTGGTAAGGTATCCTTTCAAAGCTCTGTTTTCATACGATAGAAAAAGGTTTATTATTAGTAGAGAAAATGAAAGCAAAACATCCTGTTCCTGAATTTTGAGCCTAAATGTCAGCATTGTGCCTAAACCCCAGTGCCTGTTTTCATGAGTTTCAATATCAGCTGAGCTGCCACTGCTAGGCGCCCTGTAGTGACAACTGCATCTCACATGCCACTCCACAACATTTTAGAAACTATCCTTGCATCAAAAGTGATGGGGCCGTTCTCTCTGCTTTGCAGGTGGACGAACTCAAGGAGGCACAGAACGGCATCGAGGACCGCGTGTTCACCGACTTCTGCGCCAGCATCGGTGTCGACAACATCCGGCAGTACGAAGAGCGAGAGCTGCGCGCCACCCAGGAACGTGACCGCAAGCGGCTCGAGTTTGAGAACCAGAAGAGCCGCATCGTCAACCGGCTTGAGTACGAGCGCTCCAAGGACACGGGCGAGAACGTACGGAAGTGGCAGAAGACAGTCGAGGACGACGAGAAGGAGCTGGAGAACCTGAAGCAGGCCGAACAGGCCCAGATGCACTCCATCGACGAGCAAATGCAGGTGAAGTACACTGCCGTGAATATTCTTGTTTGCTGTCGCCTGATTTCGCTGAAACAGCAGTAACATGCTGAAAAATGTACTAGTGTAACGCCGCCTTGGCGCAACACTACCTGCACACTTGATTCAGGTTGAATGCGGGAGTTAGATTTTTGTTCATTACCACTGTGACCATTGGTTGATTATGGCTTTCAGGGTTGCACAAGATACATCAGAACATTGCGGAGGCACGGAAGGAAGTACCCTATCTCTTTATGCTGCGGACACGTGCGAACGCAAGGGCTCAGCGCGGGCCTTTGTCGTCCTTTTCCTCACACCTTAGACGTGAGATATGAAGAGCATGTAATGTGCCCATGTTCATGACTAGTACAGACTCAGCTCGGTGTTCTTCTGCTCTTCGAAAAAAAAAAAAAAAGTGCAGCAAGCCGCCTTGCTAGTAGAGAATGTAAGGCACACCTGAGATAAGGATCACTGTTTGCCTTTTGGTGAACAGTAAAGAGTATCGTAGCTTAAGATGACCCCCCCCCCCCCCCCCCTGATTGTTACGGTGGGCACCCATTAGGACTAACTGTAAAGGACCAAAGAATCTGTCCATCTTACCAGAATGTCGTCATAACAGGATTGACCCACAAATGAAATTTTTAGGGGCGTGCAAATATTGAATATCACCGAATCGAATCAATTAGTGAACATTAAAATAATTCGATTCATAAATCCAATATCTACTGTTTGATATGTTTGCTGTAGAGACCTGCGCAGTACCACATGTCGCGTGCACCACGGAGCCCTTTATGTTTGATGCCGCCCAAGTTAGTGTTTTACTTGGCTTTTAGTGCAAAAGGAACGCATGGTACGACGGCCTCTCGTTCTCCACGCCGTTCGCATCGTCAACCTTTCTTCTTTGTTTATAGATGCACCTTGATCTTTTGTTTCTTTTTAATGTGAATTGCATTCTTCGTCTACTTAAGCCATTTTGAGCCCTATCTGCTCAAAGCCTGTCTATATGCTACAGTAAATCCTTGTTAATTCGACCCTCATTAATTCGGAAAATCGAATAATTCGGACACGTCCTTTGGTTCCGACAGGCGTATGAATTATTTAATGCAATGAAACTCGCTAATTGGGACGTATTTGATCACGCATCAGGTAATTCGGACAACTCTCTGAGCTCAGCAAGCGCGGAGCGACGCAAACGAGCAAAAACGGCGCGTCTGCCGAAACGAAGCGGTGGAGTTCATATTGCTGTAGCCATCAGTAGAAATCGTACGTGAATGACAGCAACGCTAGAACGCTTCGTGCGTATTTGTGCCTTTAAAGTTTTATTCTTGCGTTTACCGCCGTGCATAGCACTGCGTTGGTCGCGTGCCTTCATGACTGCGTAGTCACCATCCATGATCACATCGATAGCGGCCGCAGTTCCGTCCGTAGCGGTTGCGGCAAACTGTAGTTTCATTTTGACTCGATGCATCGGCCACGCACCTTCAGAACAGCAAGGTCGCTGTCTATGACCGTGTTGTCAGCGGCCGCGGTTTTGTCCGCAGCGGTTGCGGCAAACAGTAGTTTCATTTTTACTCGGTGCAAAGTTGTCAGGGATGAAGAGCACCATCTACATCCTGATATACGGCCACCTGGCGACACTGGCGAAAAAATAATCGGGATGTGCGCGCGGTAGTGAAACACGTGTCTCAGATGAAGGCGTGTGCCGTGGCTTTGCTGTGAATGAAGTCGCGAGGCCTTCGCCGCTGCGATCGCTAATCAGTCATGAGATGATGAGAATTGCAGCTTTTGCACTGCTTTTGTGAAAAATAGAAACAGGATTTGCTGATTCATTCACTAAATAAAAGCGTGTTGACATAGTAAGCACTTGTTTATTGTTTTCGCGATACCCTCGGATAATTCGACATTCGGTTAATTCGGACATTTTTTTCGGTCCCGTGAAATTCGAATGAATGAGGCTTTACTGTATATGATTTGCTGAGATCGATTACTAACTTGCCTGAAGCTACACCCTTTCTAACTAAGAATACAGCCTTTTTAGTGACGTCAGTGATGCTTATTTGATTGTCACGATTCCATCCAGGCACTGGAGAAACTGAAGAGCAGCAAGATCAGCAAGAAGCAGGAGTTGGACGGCACCGAGGAGAGCATGGGCGAGATCCGCAAGCGGCTAACGGCTGTACAGAAGGAAATCGCGAGTGTGCAGAAGGCACTGACAGCCCTCGAGGCACGCCAGGAACAACGGCGCCAGGACCGCCATAGTGTCTTTCAGACGTGCAAGCTGGAGCAGATCCCCTTGCGCTTGGTGCGCGGGAGCCTCGATGACTTAGATGCAACGGCGCCGACAGACGACGCAGCGGCAGGTGACGAAGTGGCTGCTTCCCAGGCCAGCATCACCAAGGTGTACGAGCGTGAGGGCCAGATTGAGGTGGACTACTCGGTCCTGCCCGATGAACTGACTGAGGTGGGTGGGCCTTTGTTCGCATGGCTCTTCTTTTCTGTTATGCCGTTGTAGTCTCCGGGTTCTCTCAAGCCGCCTTTGTCGTAAGGCTTAGGCCTAACGGCCAACTTCCGTGTGCTTGCCTTGTACTACCGGGCTTCGGCGGTACAAGGACAGGCAGAAACACGACAACACACGATAGTGTAACAAGTATAAAAAGGGTTTATTGCTCCATGGGAATTCGCGTGGAAGCAGGCTATAGAGTCGACCTCGACGTTTGTCGGGGTCGATAGTGGTCGAACGAGGTAGGGCACGACAAAGGAAGGGAACAAGATGGTTACCTGAGCTCCGTCCTTCGTCGCGGCTCGCAGTCGTCTCCCCTTTCCCCGGCGTGCGCCGGTCGCGATCGGCGCGACCGCCCCGCCTCGTTCTGGGCTCGGTCCAATGAGCGCGGGGCTCCGCGTACACGTCACCGCTGCGTTTGCAACCGGTTTCCAAGAGGATCGCGCCACCGCACGAAAAGCCGTTTGTCTCCCCGAACGGGAAGAGGGAAAAAGGCGTCTGCTCTCCTCACTTCCGTGGCGCGCGTAAGGACGCGGGGAAATATGAACCTTCATAATTACCACATCCCTCCCCCCTTAAGACCGAACGCCCCCTTGACTCCAGTGGCGCAATGTTATGGCGGTCTCGCCACAACTAACCTACTCGCTGTCGCGGTTCCCTCAATGCAGTCGGCGGGTCGATGTCTTCAGATTCCTTCTCACCAGATCCCATTGTCTCCGAAGTCAGTCCCCGAAGTCAGTCACACCAGCCCTCGATCCCTACTCATACAGGTGGAGGACCGCGCAAGCAAGACAGTCAGGAGGCTTGTCCGGCGCGCAACATCACGCCCGATTAGACGATCGCAGACCAGTGACGCAGCTAGGCGGACCCGATAGAAACGCGATCACGTACGGCCGACCTCACCCCGACGATTGGGGATCGGCGGAGCAGCCCCGCTTCGCTCAAGCCACGGCGAGGAACACCGTGCGCTGTTTCAACTGTGCCCAGACGGGACACATCGCGCGTGAGTGCTCTAACCAGCAGGGAAACGAGGCGGGCCGCCGGTAACACTGCCGGCGGCCACAGCAACAGCCTGCGAGGCAAACACCATCGCGGCATCTTCAGTCTTTCGAGTCGGAGCGCCGAACAACGTGAATGCCCCTTTTATAGATTTCGCAATCGCGGGGACTACCTTCAAAGCACTACTCGATACCGGTGCAAGTGCATCGATGATCGGAGACGAGGTCGCCTCCCACCTCGAACGGAGAGGGGTCAAGTTACGGCAGCGAAAACTACCTCTTCAATTGGCGTGCGGAGAGGCCTGCTCGAACGGCGATGTGCGACTCGTCGTGCGCTGGAATCAGCGGCGGCAGAGGCAGCGATTCATTCATCTGACGGACCTCACGGTCCCAGTAATCCTCGGCCGAGATTTCTTGGTGAAGAGTGGCATTGTGATCGACTTCGGCAATGGTGGTTACCGCGAACACTCGTTGGCGCCGCTCACGCATTTCGCCGAAGTGGAAAGGAGGAATCTTTTCGAAGAGAGCAACGCGTCCCGCGCGCTGCCGAAATCGCTGGCGGCGGCGGCCTGTCAACACGGATTTTTGCCGAGACCGGATCGGAAAAGGTGCGATCTCCTGGCGGACGTCGGTGATCTGACAGAGCACGATTGAGACCGCGTCTTATCGTTGTTAAACGACTTCGATGAGATGTTTACAGACCGCCCAGGATGCACGAAGTTGGTACAACACCGCATCGAGACGGGCGATGCGCAGCCTTGGAAATCCAACCCTAGACCGGTCGGTCCTGCCAAACGGGAGGCAATTGACGCGGCGCTACAGGAGCTGCTCGAGGCTGGTATCGTCCGGCGGTCCGCGAGCCCCTGGGGTTTCCCAGTCGTGCTCGTCCCCAAAAAGGATGGGAGTTCCCGTCTCTGTGTGGACTACCGGCGGCTGAATACAGTCACGAAGAAGGACGCGTATCCCTTCCCAAGGGTGGACGAGATAGTTTCCAACCTCGGCGGAGCGAAGTACTTCTCTACGTTGGATGCTAGCAAAGGTTATCTCCAAGTAGAGATGCGGCCAGGCGACGAGTGCAAAACGGCATTTACTTGCCACAGGGGCCTCTACGAATTCGTGCGGATGCCCTTCGGTCTCTCCGGAAGTCCGAGCACGTTTCAACGGCTGATAGACCGCGTACTTGGGGACGCCAAATGGCATCACGCGCTCGCCTATCTCGACGATATCGTCGTGTACTCGCACACCTTTGAAGAGCACTTGGATCATCTCCGAGACGTCCTGGGAAAACTCCGGACGGCCGGCCTCACACTCAACCCCGCCAAGGCGCAAATCTGCAGAGCAGAAGTGAGCTTGCTCGGTTACCGGGTGGAACGAGGGCAGGTGTCCCCGGACCCGGAGAAACTTCGAGCAATCGTCGAGTTTCCAGAACCGCAAGACGTGAGTGGTGTACGCTGCTTTCTTGGGATGGTAGGCTACTAGCGACAGTTCATTCCCCACTGCGTACGCATGCAAGCCCCGTTAACAAAACTGTTGAAGAAGGGCATGGCTTGGGAATGGGGGCAGGAGCAACGGCAAAGCTTCCGCCATCTCGCTCAGGCCATCGCAGACACAGCCTCACTGAAACTACCGGACCTAAACAGGCATTTCGTGATCCAGACAGATGCCTGCGATTTCGGAATTGGTGCAGTGCTCCTTCAGGCAGAAGAGACTGAGCTACGCCCGGCTAGCTCAGTCGGTAGAGCATGAGACTCTTAATCTCAGGGTCGTGGGTTCGGGCCCCACGTTGGGCGCCAGTTGTAGTCTCCGGGTTCTCTCAAGCCGCCTTTGTCGTAAGGCTTAGGCTTGACGGCCAACTCCCGTGTGCTTGCCTTGTACTACCGGGCTTCAGCGGTACAAGGACAAGCAGAAACACGACAACACACGATAGTGTAACAAGTATAAAAAGGGTTTATTGCTCCATGGGAATTCGCGTGGAAGCAGGCTATAGAGTTGACCTCGACGTTTGTCGGGGTCGATAGTGGTCGAACGAGGTAGGGCACGACAAAGGAAGGGAACAAGATGGTTACCTGAGCTCCGTCCTTCGTCGCGGCTCGCAGTCGTCTCCCCTTTCCCCGGCGTGCGCCGGTCGCGCCGATCGCGACCGCCCCGCCTCATTCTGGGCTCGGTCCAATGAGCGCGGGGCTCCGCGTACACGTCACCGCTGCGTTTGCAACCGGTTTCCAAGAGGATCGCGCCACCGCACGAAAAGCCGTTTGTCTCCCCGAACGGGAAGAGGGAAAGAGGCGTCTGCTCTCCTCACTTCCGTGGAGCGCGTAAGGACGCGGGGAAATATGAACCTTCATAATTCCCACACCGTGCACAAACGCAAGTTTGGTACTGAACAGTTAGAGGGCTTTCTTTCGTACTTGTGTCACTGATGCATTGCAGTCGACCGTTAGCTTAATTAATGTTATGCAGCCAAATCAATACTGCTTCATGATCATGAAGTTAGTGATTGGCAGTCAAGCTCAGGTGTTAAATGCAGAGGGGGTCTGCGAAATAATTTGATAAATAAAAATATGCTCATAGACGTTCAGCTGAGACCTTTACCTTCTTCTGATCATCTTCTGTGATTGAAAAAGTATGTTCATTCGATAGAATAGACTTCTGGTTAATTTCATTTTTTGCTTAATTCCATCTCAATCGATGGTCCTGACTGGCGCTCATGCTAGAGCATTGAAAGCATGGTTACCCTAGCATGGTTGAAAGCCAATGACTTTCCTCGCCGCTTCTGAAATACAATTAAACCTGGATATAACGAAATTGACAAATTCCCGAAAAACTTTGTTATAAAGAGGATTTCGTTATATGCAGGTTCGGCACGAAAAATTCAAAAAAGAAATGCTTACCGTATTTACTCGATTCTAACGCGCCCTTGATTGTAACTCGCACCCGTTTTCCGTGACCAAAAGAGAGGGAAAAAAAATCCTTTACAGTACCGCACACCTCATGCTTTCATACAGAAATGCAACTATTGCTCAAGATTTACTTCCAATACACTAGAGTTGCGATGAACAAAGAAGTCCCAGTTTCGCCCGAAAGGCGAAGCATCGATTGCGACAGCAAATTAGCAGACAGCTATACGAAGTAAGGATAGTAGTTTTATCGGACCGTATAAACTTGTAAACATTCGCTGTTTACCGTATTTACACGATTGTAGGTTGACCCATTTTTTTAAAATTTGGCAATCCAATGTTGGGGGGTCGACTTAGAATCGAAACCGAACCGTGTACCGCTAGTAACGGCAAGAGAAACGAGAAATCAGGGGCGCTACGGCGTGGTTACAACTTTGCACCTACGTTTTTATGGTTACAGTAGAAGCGTAGCGTAATAATTTACTGTATTGCATACATTTTGATTGCGCGCACCACGAGCGCACGGCTCTTGTGGGAGCATCGATCATGAAAGAGCCGCCGTTTAGGGGGTATTGGTAGATGGCGGAAGAGCCGCCGTTTGGGGGGTATTGGTAGCTGGCGGAAGAGCCGCCGTTAGGGGGGTATTGGTAGTTGGCTGAAGAGCCGTCGTTTGGGGGGTATTAGTAGTTGGCGGAAGAGCTTTTCGTTGAGATACGATTGTTTTCGACGGCCGCACGCATCTGTCACTTCTGCTGTTGTGCTGAATCGTCGCGCCTGTCATGAGTGCCAAGAACTTTCGACGCTCGTTCTCAGCAGCGTTCAAACGGGCTGTTATCCTCCATGTTGAGGAAACTAACAACTGCGCAGCGGGACGCAAGTCTGAAGTCAGTGAACGTGTGGTGCGGCAGTGGCGGCTTCAGCGTGAGAAAATTTGGCCTCTCTGGCTACTGTGTGCGGGTGGGTCCTCTCTGCGTGGGGGGCTGTACCGCGCGATGTCGTGGTGCGGTCGTTCGCGAAGTGTGGACTCACTTTTGATGACGACGCGCTGTGGGACCGCAGCAGCTATGACGGCAGCAGTACCAGTGAGGTCAACTCTAGTGACTGATGAGTAGTTTTAGAAACCCCATCAATAAATTTCCCTTGTGTGAAATGCACTCGCGTGGTTTTTCTCCCCCCCCCCCCCCCAATTTTTTTTTTTTAGACATGCAATTTTGGGGGGGTCGACCTACATTCGAGTCGACTTACAATCGTGTAAATGCGGTAACTAAATTGGTAGACTAATGCCTAAGCACACGTACTACAGCACATGGTCGATGCTATGGGAGCTAGGCTCGAAGCAACGTTACTAGACTAGCTTCAGTTGTAAAATTCTCCACCCGTGCGCTTACCGCCGCTGTCGCCACTCCTTGGGCAGCCGCCAGATGGCGGCGCCGTTCCATCGCGCTCCACTGCAGACGCCTCGCCGCAGCCTTGAGCTCGTGCGGATGGGCAGCTTGCGCGTGTTTCACGCTCACTGGCATTCTCCCTATAGTCCGAATTAGTGATGCCATGTGAAATTGGTATCTACCTACAGCGATAACATGTCGGGCTTGTTGGTTCATACTGACAGAATGGTAAACTGCACGATAGGAAGAAACGCATACGACGAAGCACAGAAGCTGCGTTTTTAAGTGTCGTGTGTTTCTTCCTGCCGCCTAAATCTTTCACGCAGTTTACTTTTCCCATACAGCAGCTTGGCATGTTTTCTCGCTGCTTTTACTTGCTTAACGCTTTGGTCTGGGGCACTTATACGCCAGCTAGCGAGACCAAATTTGCTATCCACAAAAATAACAGCATAACTTTCTTGTAAACCAATGAATGCTTTATTAAAGAAAACAAAGTAAAAAACAACTGTATGCCCCTATATATAGCTAAGACTTGAACTGTCACACGGGACATAATCTAGGCAAATGATTTGGGCCTACCTGGAAACCAACTCCACCTACAGCAGCTTGGCACGTTTCCTCGCTGCCTTTACTAAAGACTGGATCCCCGCCGCTGCTCCAGGAACCTTGCCTAAGAATGCATTCTTATGCAAGGTATGCGTGTAAGCATGCGCGTACTAAATAGAAATTAGCGTAGCTTGCACAAGTGGCGCAAAGCTAAAGAAACAGCGGAGCTGATCGGCACCTAGCTGGTCCTGGCCTTATGCGGGCTATGCTTTTCCGGAATTTCTTTATTATTGATTGATTACCTATTGATTGGCTATTGCAAGGTATTGGCCACGTATTTGGGCTACGCTAATCACTACCAAGTCATCCCTAGCATTTTCTGGAATTTATTGATTATTTATCGATTAGCTATTGATTGGCTATCGCAAGGTATTGGCCACGTATTTGGGCTAGACTAAGCACTACCAAGTCATCCCTTGCATTTTCCGAAATTTATTGTTTATTGATCGAATATCGATTAGCTATTGATTGGCTATCGCAAGGTGATGCGAGGCGCAGCTGTGCAAAGTGACGTCATGGCTGGCGAGTTTTTGCGAACACTACTTGGAGAAGCAAAAAGCTTAAACAGCTCCACTGTTAAAAATTTAATGATCCGTGCACTCAGTTCCTGAAAGCGCAAGGGGCACCCAACACGACTCAGCGTATTCTCTAACAGCTCATCTAAGATGGCCCAGAACAGGTCACCAACATCTCTCTTCGTTTGCATGCATTTTTTTTTTCTCCCGGTTGGTTCGACAGATACGAGACGAGGGAAGAATCGGGAACACTTTCGGCACTGCACCCTCGTCAAGTGTCCACTTGTCTCGTGGCACCTCAACCGTCTGTCCATTGATAATATGCACAAACACTTTAAGATGTCCTGCTCATGAAAGTGTAAATCACACACCATGGATTTCGTAGAGAGTTCCCGGTCGGCACCAGGAATCGCTCTGTTCAATGCCGAGCGATGTGTCACATTGCTGGGAGCACACAAGAAGTGGCGCGCAGAACTGTTGACATCGTTCGATAGCCGCTTGTTGCAGTCAGGAACGCAGCACGTTGGCATCGTCTGCTAATATCCTTCACAAACATGGCGAAGGCTACAGTTTCGCGGATGACATGCTTCCTGAAATCCGCCGTCAACAACCAACCACAGAATACACCAACGCTGCACTGCGTGTTTTGTCCGGCCAGTTCGCATAGCTGGTAGTGGGGAAGAAGCTGGGTGCGATGGCAGCACCATGAAGGCGCGGGCGGGTGATGGTTCCGCGCAACGCCGCCGAGTTTTACAACTGAAGCTAGTCTAGTAACGTTGGCTTGAAGTGCGTAGGAGGCGGCCATATTGAAATGTCGATGGCGATATGTTAGCGCAAATTTAGGGTCGTACTCGATTCTAACATGCAGGCAATTTGTGGACCCGTGCGCGAGGCAGGCGCGAGGCAGGCCCGCCTCGCGTACACTCGCACACGTGCGCTCGCTCTCACCTCGCAGTCGCCGTGAATTCGACTGCGCCAAGCGCAGCCGCCGCCGCTTTGCATTCCGTCGCGGCGGAGAAGGTGCTTCCGGTAGCTGCTTGCGCAAAAATGACAAAATTTGTGCCGAAATATCTGGGTTGTCGGCGGGGAAAATTCTTTATTTCGAGGGGGTCTCCCACTGCCACTTCGTTAAGTAGAGGTCTCAAATACATGTGCTTCTATGGAGTAACAGCGGGGGAATAGAAAAACTTCGTTATATCCAGGAATTCATTATATGGAGGTTCGTTATAAGCAGGTTTAACTCTACGTGCACGGCACGCGCTTGCCTCGGTGACTTTGTCGCCGTGGGGCTGGAGCGGGGGGCGTGCTTCCATGTGCCTACCGTAAAATTCTGAGCAAGCCTCGAGCAAGTTGAAATTACCGGCAAAGATAGGGGGGCCCTATCCCGGAACGGCACCAAAATTCAACATGGCCACGACAAAATTTTCCCGCAAAAAAAATAAGAAGCACAAGAAGCACAAGAAGCGCAGTGGGAATAGCATTAAAATTTTATTGAACATGAACTTTAATAAGCCAAAGATGTGTTAGTGGTGTTTATCACTCTCAAAACCACCGAAAGAACTACAGAAAGAGCGCATCGATGCTGCACCGGCGCGTCGCCGTGACCGGCGACACGAACATTGGTTATGCAGCTTCTATTCCAGGCAAAATTATGTCTGCTAGAGTAAAGTGACGCGTAATGTTCACTTTATTAAAAACCATGTCCACGGTGAAACGTTTAGCACTAATGAGAGTTCCGATACAAGTGAAGCTCAGCTGCAGTGCATGGCTACCGACGGCGGACAGCGAACCGCGGCTCGGCCATGCTCGCATCGCAGCTGGTGGCGCCACAAATATCAGCATGTTTTCTTCATCTTGTGAAATTATTGCGAGGAGAGGGTAAAGCGGCAACGACGGTAACAAAACATTGCTGCTTGGGAGCGTCGGTGGTTCGTGCTGAAGCGCCGTCCGCTACAGATTCGAAGTGAACTGAAAAAGGCCTAGCGACGATATCGGTGGCGAAGTGATAGCAGCGGTGAAGCTGCCGGCAATGCCAGAGCGTAGCCGCGACCACTCCTCTGTCGCCGAGTGGTCACGTCGCTGTGCCGCAGGGAACTCCTCTGTGCCGTGCGAGAGGCAGATCTCGTCGTCGGCCGGCGGTCCGTGAACTACAGACCGCCAGCCGCAGTTCGCCCCGATGCGCTCGTGTGCCCACTGGGGCGCCCGGGTACGACCATGATTCGATGAAATGGCTCATCGGGGCGCCCCGATGCGCACCGGTGTGATTTGCCGAATTTGCCATTATTTTCGTGGACTGGATGTGGCAGGCCAGTGTTGGTGCGGAGCAGGAGGGGAGGGGGGGGGGGGGCGCTTTCCCAGAATGGCGCGGAAATTTGAAATTAGCAGTGAAGTTAGGGGGGGGGGGGGGCTCTTGCACGGGTGGGGGCGCTTGCTCGGAATTTTACGGTAGTCCGATTGTGCTTTGATGCTTCGGAACTTCATGTGTGCCCTCCTTTTACCGCAACCAGGTTTGAAGTGTTTGTTGTAACAGTACGGCACTTTTGATTATGTTTGTTATCTGGACGCAGTTTTGAAAGGAAGGGTCAGAAAATCAAGTGCAGGTGAAATGTGGTTCTTATACAGTCGAGTCTCGATAATTCGAACTCGAAGGGGCCCGAAAATTTGTTCGAATTAAAGAAGTTCGAATTAACGGAAGGACGTATTTTTGAAGTATTCGAGCACCATAGCAAGATGAAGAACGGTGCGAGTCGTGAAATTTTGCGGCGCGCAAGCGCATAGCGAGCATAGCATAGCATAGCGGCACCGACATGGCGACAGCGCGCGTGCGCGCGAGGACCATTGAAGGTGAGGAAGGAGGGTGGCAGGAAAGCGGATTTGGCCTCGGCAACTCCGCCGCTTCGGTGGCAGTGGCTTCGGTGGCTCCCCTCACCCTCTCTTTCAACTCCCTCGCAGCTCCCTCACCTTCGACCGTTTCCGTGCGCGACCGCCGCCCGCCGGTACAGCCGGCTCGGCGCAGATTAGCCCACTCCTTGAAGTTTCGTTTCGGCCCTTATCGGGAAGCGAGCGTTTGCCGGCGTGGGGCAGTTCGTTGGCCGGACTGGGCCTCTGCCGCTGCATGAAGGGGTCTCCTAAGCTTTTGCTTTATGGTGGTGTCGGAGCAATGCCGGTCGGAGGCGCCGCGGCGTTATTTTGCGCGCTGCTGAGAGCATTGTCGGTCTGCGGTATGTTCGAATTAACTGTCGCAAATGCTTTCACATTCGAATTACCGAGCGTTTTCACCCATTGAAATACACATAGCTTTGACGGGACCAGAGCGTCAGTTCGAATAAACCAGGCAGTTCGAATTAAGCGTGTTTCGAATTAACGAGATTCGACTGTATAATGATGGCAGCAAGAAGTCGACTGTATGACGACGACGGTATGACAAGAATAAAAATGCCAATGCTGGAATGACCACAATGGAACGACCACGACAGAGTCATGACAGTGGTATGACAACAAATGCATGACGGCACAATGATGGTTCTAACATGATGGCGATGACATAACGAAGGGACAATGGGATGATGACGACGGCATGACAATCAGATGACGGAAGCTGGAATGAGTACAATTGAACAACCACGACTGCATCATGGCGACGCTATGACAAAGAATGCATGACGACGAAGGCATGACAACGACGTCATAATCATGATTGAATGCCGACAGCCTGGTTACGATAGGATGACGAAGGAATAGCATTTATGGAACGATGAAGGTGATAGACGACAACATAACAACAGCGTCAGTTCGAATAAACCGGCAGTTCGAATTAAGTGTATTCGAATTAACGAGGTTCGACTGTAGCCGCTAAATATTTATATTGGGGACAGTTATATCTGGTATTGCTATAAGTGGGTTCAACTGTATGAAGGTTGTAAAATATTAGCTATTTTAGTTTGATGTTAAAGTTGGTCACGAATTCTCGAACCTGACAGTATCGATATTTTCGTGACGTCACAACACGCGGCAAGATTTGACAACATTGTGTAGCAACACGGCAAACTTTTGGTATGGTGTTGTAGCTGTGCTTGTGTGTGGCAACCACAGCGATCGCAGAAACTGAGTAAATCAGTGTATCATGACACATCTGGCCTCATGGGTACTGAAACTGATACTATATCGTAGAAACAAGTGCAGTCAAGTCTCAGTGATTCGAACTCTAAAGGGCCCAAAAATTTGTTAGAATTAAATGAAGTTTAAGTTAAAAGAAGCTCATTTAATGGAGGACTTAGGTGCAGGCATGTGCACTGAGCTTACACAAGTTCTGCAAGTGTGGCTTAACGGCAGCGCGGCGAGTGCTGCCGTGAAGCCACACTTCTAGGCAAGATTCGCATATAACCCGAACCCAAACTTCAACTGTTAAATGAAAAAAAAATAAAAAATTGAGAGCAGCAAACGGCACGCAACCACACTGCCTGGTCGGAAGTGCCGTTGTGTGAGCTGGCACGCTGCTGAGAGCTCGGTTGGCGGCGCGGTATGCTCGAATTGATGGCTGTTTTAGCACATTGCAGTACACATAATTTTTTACAATCCCACAGCGTCGGCTCAAACAAACCGGAAGTTCGAATTAAGTGGGTTCGAATTAACGAGGTTCTACTGTAGTGTACATTATTTAGAAAACTGATGCTTGCCAGTAATTCTTTGTTCTTGGTTTGAGAGATCTTGGTCCATCGCCTAATGCAAAAGAAAACAAAGAAAAACAAACGAAACTGTCATGTCAGTGCAGAAGGCGAAACAATGGGTTGCATATTTTTTTTAATAGCTTTCTTAGGCTCTTTTGGTCCTTTTTGTAGTTGTTCGATGGTTGGACTCTACGAAGAAAACATTCGTCTGCTCATTCATTCTTCGTTCGCTCGCTCACTTATATTCACTTACATGGACAATCATGGTCGATGGTTTCTACACATCTTTTTTGCAGTTGGATACGCCGGAGGAGGTCAAACGAGAGGGCAACCGCCTCAACAAGGAGATAGCCGACATGCAGAGTCACCTGCAGCGCATTCAGGCACCCAACATGCGGGCAATGGAAAAGTATGTCGCACTCACGTTCATGTGGAATGTCAAAAACAACAAAGCGCATGACAAAGGGACAAAAGGTAGATGACAAACGCGAGCTCTACCAGCTGAATGACAATTTCCGAGATGGTTAAACATGTCATGGTTTTGTTGTCTTTATCTTTGTCCGTTTTTCATGTGTTCTCTTCATATTTATTGCCACGGCTTAATAAGGCCCTTTAGTTCCCAGTGGTTGCGTTTGTATGTTTCGATCTTCTCCCGTCTTGGTGAGCTGTTATTTCCTTCTTATATAAAGTATGTCCAGTTGGTACCTTGCTATGCTGGCATTCAAATGCCTGCTGTTTGTGAATCGTGCTGTTCTTCTTTCTTCTTCGTCTTTCTGGGGTTTTACATGCCAAAACCAGTTCTGATTATGAGGCACGCCGTAGTAGAGGGCTCCGGATTAATTTTGACCACCTGGGGTTCTTTAATGTAAGCGGACTCTCCTTAAACGGAACCTCAAGGGACCAGGGGAATTGGTTCCGTTTATCAGGAGTTCCATTTACTGAGAGACACACAGCT
>NW_023605714.1:0-40001 GCF_013339745.2 Dermacentor silvarum
CAAAGCGCACAGGATCCAACGACGGCGAAGAGGAGCTCCGGAGAGCATATCGCCGCTCGATGTGTTGATTGACGTCGTTAATTGTGTTATCGCCGCTCGCGCAACGTCTTATTGCTTTATGTATCGAAGCACAATTCCTTGAATGACTTGCGCACATTGATGCGATAAGTGTGTTCTCAAGACTGTGCTGTTATCGTCCTTATCTAAGTGCGTCTTCAACTCGTCTTCAACTCGTGGATTGAACATCCTTACGAAAATCCGCCGTGCTACGCGCGCGGGCAATTAAGAAACTTCTGCATCGTGTACAGCTGCTGTCAACGAACACGAACAATGAAGACGCATCACTAGCGGTTTAACTTGGTCGAACACGGTTTGTAAATATTGCTTTGTAAAGAATACATATCAAGGTATAAGATATCCGAGGCACGTACCTCATCCAGAAATTGCTAGCACTTCCAGCAGTAGAATAAAAAACACCGCATATCCACGGGGTGAATGATGATGAGTGGGCGAAGCTCCGGAGGGAATCATCGGTAAACCGTGAATCTTCCGTGTAATTCGCCCAGTCTTGCAGCACTAAATCGAACGATTGACTTCCACCAATGACACGCGCCATATGTGACGTCATTCCTATTTTATAACAGCGCCCTTCATTATAATTGCACCATCTCCCGCTTAAGGGGACGCTAGCACAAACGCGTTAGAAACGTGCAGTACTCTCTAAAGGGGGAGAGGCCACAGCGTCTTACGCAGCCGTTACACATGCCGGAACGTGCACCGCGTTTGCCGACGCCATCACATGACTGCTGAGAGAGTATAACCCCCGTATTCATAAACGCTCCTCGACTTGAACTTGACTTGCCACCGCCTTCAACGCGTTTCGAACGCGCTGCCCAAGGCGGTGGCAAGTCAAGTTCAAGTCGAGGAGCGTTTATGAATACGGGGGTAAGGCGGAGAGGCCACAGCGTCTTACACCAGCTTCTTGCACGGGCCGTAACGCGCTAGCACAAACGCGTTAGAAACGCGCAGTCTTTCGTTAATGTTGGGTATTTATTGTCATCGTGGTGCGTGTGTCCATGTGCGCTTCGTGGCGTAGTGGTTAGCGCCGCGCGTTCGGAAGCGAGGGGTCCCTGGTTCGATTCCGCGCTATGGACACAACTTTCGGAATTTTATTGCGATAGCAATTATATGGACACTCCAAAGCAGATTTCTGCCGTCGGCGTCGCCGTCGCCGTGAGGTTCCGTATGACGTCAATGGAGATGAAATAGTCACCGCGCGCCGCCGAACGCTGTATGTGCGAGTGAAAGGGCGCGAGGGACGCGCGCTTTCACGGGGAGTGAACGAACGGCGGAGAACAAACGCGCGTTCTGTGCCGTGCTCCCTTAAGGGCTGCAGAAGTAGGCGTCTCTTTCCTCCTTTACAATCCCCATATATGTAGAGCAAACGTGCCTTCTTCTGACGCACGAAAGGCCGTAGGGGGGAGGGGGAGGGAAGGGAGGCGACGTGTAGCTGCGGCACCAGGTGCCTATTTATATCAGAGGCTCCGGCAACAGTCACCAACGCCGCACGCATTTTGTGCGAACGCGGGCAAAACGCCGACGGCGTCGACAACAGTTCTGCGTGTTGCCGGTGCTGCTGCATGTCCAAATTTATGCAGCTGATAAAGCTACTATCATTACTCCGTATAGCTCTCTACAAATTTGCTATCGCAATTGATGCTTCGCCTTTCAGGTGAAACTGCGACAATTTTTTTTCTCATAAAAGTAGACGCGGCTACCTACTACGACGACTACTACTACTACTACAGAGGAGGGACAGACCGACACCCTAAGGAGCTTCGCTCCTAAAAATGCACTTAAGAGGAAGCTCTAGCTCGGGCCCAACTCCGATGCTGCCTATTCAAATACACGTTAAACGCAGAAACGCTTTTATGAGATAACCACTTGGCTGATTTTATTGAAATTTGTTGCATTTGAAAGAGAAAGTCAAATTCTAGTGACTATTGGGAGCGAAATTTCGATCTAAGGCCTGCATTTCTTACAAGATATTTTCAAAAATTTGTGTGAAAAAATTCATAGTAGCAATGTGTTTACAAATTCGTAGCTCTGCACCAGAAATAGATAACGTAGTTTGGTAAACTGCATCCGTTAGAGCATCCAGAACGGACAAATTTGATTTATCAATTTTTATCCTACTCACATATTAGGGATATATTTGAGAACCATGTATCATACATCACTTTTGTCCGCTTTAGATGTACTATGAGATGCAATTTAAAGAATTTTGATATCGTTTTTTCATTACTGAGTTACATAGTTGTAAACTTGATAGTTACGTTTTCTGAAAATTAGCGATTTTCAACTATGTTTAATAAAAAATTAATGGCATAAATCGAAAATTCGGTTCAGTATGACGGCGGCTCTACGAATTAATAGCGGTCGAGCGCGAACCGTTTCATTTCCGATTCGACGACGGTTCCTGTGCTTGTCGCTGCCAAGTTGGTCCTTTTTTTTTTCGCGGGTACAATAAAGCGTTTTCTTTTAATCATTTATTTGCTTTGTGGACACCGCGTGACCACAAAGTACGGGGTATTTTCTTTTTTTTTTTTTAGAATATATACAGAATTTTAAAAAATCACCTGTGGCAGATGTAGTCTTTGATCTGGATTACTCGAAGCGCTGGACATGCACGAGAAATCGAGATGCATATAATCGACTAAATAACAGAAATTTGCTGATAAGGTTTAAACTAATTGCATCACTGCATATATTGCAATTTAAGAAATGTAGCTCGTGATTTTGCAAGGAGTAAATGATATTTTACTAATTTGAATAACGAGTAAATGAGCCTACTCTCATTTACTCGTTATTCTGGTGTGACAGCGTCAGCCATGCCGGTGACTGCCTCGCTTCCCAAAACGCCGCAGATTCACTATGGCGAACATGTTTCTAAAGCGAACGTAAACCCCCTACAAACACATCACACCACTGTCATGGGGGACTTGGACTAATTAACACAACACAGTGCATTAGAAACTATAGCAATCATCTCCACCGACAGATAATGCGTTCGTAAATCTTTTCGTTATTTGCTGTGAATCTGGCGTGTGAAGCGGGGGGGGGGGGGGGGGGTAGAAAATTTTCTTTGGACCGGCGTTTTCATTGGTGTATGTACGAAGAGCGCACGTAGATTTGCTTTAATTTTGTTTACGTCGATGCTTCTTTTTCAAACATCGTTTTTTTTCCAAACCGTACGGAATTTTAACCAAGTGCCCGTGGTAGATAGCGTAATTCTAAGTCTTGAAATAATTTTGCTCAAAAGGGCTCAAAAAATCGAAATGCATAGTTAAGTCGGTAAGAAATTACTTTGCGGCACATATTTACGAATTGTAGCTGGTGAGTTTGCAAGTCATCACATAGAACAAATGCTGAGGATGACTCGGGTTTCGAGATTTGCGTTGTCAAACTTATGCGGTAATTTGTTAATTTTGTAATTGTTTGATTTCTGTTCTGTTTCTCGTCAAAGTAGCGTCCGCGGCGTCGAGTAATTTAGCTCAAGGAATATAATATAACTGTTATATATGTCTGCCAAAGGCGGTTTTGAAAAATTATGTGTAGTCTAAAAAACAAACAAACCAACCGATCAACAAACAAACAAAAAGGTACACCATCCTCGGCCTTTTGACATGGCTGCTGCTCGCAAATTTTCATGCCGCAAACTTGGCACACGGTGTCCTGCGCTTCTGTTTTATCTTTTAGAGTTGAAACGCGATCAAATGTAAAGTGGGACACACTAACCTTAATTTAAACAAGCTTGACTCACATCAACGCATAAAGCTCTCGGAAACCCCCAAAAAATTTATATAGATTAATTTCAGAACCTCCCCACTTAAAATCTCTCGAGAAAATAAATACAAAAGAAGTGTGGAATAGCTTTGCTACCCGTGACTACCGTGAATAGCTTTGCTTGTGACTACCACGAAAACGTGAAGTGTTTTCCATGGAAGAATACTCATTTTAATACGAAGTCCGCATAGAGTTTCGCTTATGAAGTCAGCTAGACCGTTTTCGAGTTTTCTCATTTGTACAGCCTTTCTCTTTGTTTCTGAGGAAACCTTCTAGCAAGCTGTTCAAACCTTCTCGGAACCAGCCGTGCTTCCCCGTAGTTAAGCAGCCCAAAATGAAGACATAGGACACACGTCATTTCGTCAATAAGAGGATACCACATATACGCTTCCCTCTCTACGGTCGACATCGCGTCACTAACGATCGACCGCACCAACCAACCGACGTGCCTCTACGCCGAACCGATGTATCGATCCGGTCTTCTATATAAGCGCACGTAAAATAGTACTTTTTTGTGCGTGTTTCTCAGAATGCAAACCTGTTCACGAAATCAGGCTGCACGGGAGAGCTGCGGCGTTAGCTGGACAGCTCACGTACGTTTCTTCGAAATTTTTGTAGGGCACTTCGACGTAATTGTATCTCGCTGCTGCTGGAAAGTTGCACAACGTCGTTTGCGCCATTCCGCTAGCCACGAAGGCTTTCTCTGGCCTGAACTTTCGAAACAGTGACCATAGAGAAAGCGTTACGTGCTCTTCTGGTAATGGCATGATCGAGTATGGAGGCGGAGTAAAGGCGTCACCGGCGCACCTCTTTGCAGTACAAAAAGAAAAAAAGAAAGAGTAAAGTTCTGAAAAGTATAAGAGCACAAGTATATGCAAATGTCCGCATCCGTGTAAATGAAGGCGCAGAATAGAGCGCAAACAGACACAGTACTTTCGTGAACAAGCGAAAGTACTGAAAAGAGTCATGAAAACGCACAAAGGTCTCCACAAACAAACAGACGTTCACAGTAAGATGGAGGTTTGAAGGGATCAGCCGGGTAGAACCAGGAATGTCGTTGGAGCCGACGTTTCGATAAGGGGACTTGTGAAGAACGAACATGTCTCCAGCGCGACAATCATTGTTCCACCACAGCTGATCAAAGAAGTTCACCGTCTTGCAGACGAGTGAACCAGCACAACGGCGCATGACAACATAGATACCACATGTGTCATAATTGAATACAGTAAACTTGACGTGCACGACACACATACGTTTGCTATTAAGCCCACTATGACGTGCTTTTTGCTGGAGAATATTCAAGCAATACCAGGACAAGACGGCGAAGGAATACTAGAGACAAAAGCCATTATGATATGATGCGATTATTGCCCTGATGTGCTGCTGTGTTAGCACTAAGGAGGTTTAAGAAAAGTGTTTTTAAAACCTCCTTGGTTAACACAGTGTTTTATATGCAAGAAACGCCTGCCCTAAATTTTTGTTTTATACTCGCGGACAACTTTCTGTGGCAATGAAGGAAAAGCAACGGGCGCGTGGATGCTGCACATATATGTGTTACCGCGCCAGGTAGTCCGGCAGCGTTTGATAGTGCTTCTTGGTTGCTCGGAACAGACGCTGAATCGACGCAGCTTCCACGTGCGACGGTTTCGCGTTTGCCCAGACGCGGAAGGGAAAAGCCGCAAAATAAGTGAACTTTTACACTCAGCGGTGTGTTCTGTCTTATTTGACTGTTGCTAATAAGCTGTGTACGCTGTCTATTCTCCAGTCTAAACTGACGTGGATTAAAACGCGGGACTCTTTTCAGAACCAGAAAACGTTAGCTCTACACGCTCTATTCGTAGACGCCGCTAGATACGACAGTGAAGACGCGTTCGCCCTATCGGTAGTGGATGCCAAAGGCATCCACTACCGGTAGGGATGCGGTGAAATCTGGTGAATGCGGCCTCTGTGCGCACCAATTCTGCTCACGAGGCGGAGGAGGCGGCTATCGCCCTGGCTATACACAGCGCACATTCTCCCCTCTTCGTATTCTCGGATTCCCGTACAGCCGTTAGGTCGTTTTCGGCGGCGCGCGTATCGAAACGGGCGAATAGAATTGCGATCAACAAGCTCACTAATTTCGGTCAAATTGGCCCGGAAGCATATTTCCACATTTCATGGTTCCCGGCCCACCTGGGAGACTCAATCCAACCGCACGGCTGCAACCCCAACGAACGGGCTCACCGGCTGGCGCGTGATTTCACGACCCGCGCAGCCGTCAACGGCCCTCGTTGACGCATCCAGAAAGACCCATTGTGCACCTTTCACGAGATCGTCTCACACTACCGCTTGGAAAGGAGGTGGTTCTCTCCTCCTCACCCAAAACTAAATAAACCACAAGCTAGCACGCTCAGAATGTTACAAACCCGCACGTACCCCACTCCGCGGTCCCTTAGCAGGATAGACCCGCGCTTCCCGCAGTCGTGCCCCAAATGCGGAGCCGACTCATGCTCTTTCGATCACATGCTCTGGCTGTGCCCAACCATAGAAAACTCTATACTTGCCACAAAGGAACAGTGGGAGGAGTGCCTAAGAAGCGACCACCACCACATCCAACTCCAGGCAGTCCAGAGGGCCCACGACATCGCAACGGGATTTCGCCTCCCGGTGCCATCGTGGGCAGAGCCACCGACTTGACCTGAGGGAGCCTTCGGCTCCCCCTGGCCAGTTTCTCAGGACCAATAAAAGTTCTTGTCACTGTCACTGTCTCTTTTCAGAAGCGCTCTCACTTGGGCGCGCTTTGCCTCCGTAGCTTTCCCTTCATTGCCACAGAAAGTTGTCTGCGAGTAGTAACGCAACTAAAGTTGTGGTTCTTGAGGCTTTCAGAGGGTATAAAATACAATTGCACCAATTGCGAGAACAAAAATTTGGAGGACGCTTAAGCTTCGCCTTCAAGAGTGGAACGCGATAGTATTCAAAGATCCTTGACTGTTTCTCACACTTCCCGGGAATTGCAATTTATGTAACCGTAATGTTTACCGGGAACGCTGGCGGCGAACGCTATGCACGAAGGCGCGCTTTCAGCTAGAAACGCGGCCTCTTTCGTGGGCCGGACTTCTTTTATTGTTTGCACCTTTAATATTTCAGCCTGAGAAGATTTAGCATAAAAGGCTATGCGCTGTCGGTGTTTTGTTTCATAACAATTGTTTGTGGGCTGTCACTCTCAAAATTCCGAGGAATAACTTTGTAATGAATGCAAGACAAAGTGTGAGCAACTTTAGTGGTAAAATATATTTGGAGGGCCTGCGTGGTTGAGGATGACTTTCTCGGCCGCGGGCGGCATTGCCGACGCCGACGCCGGATTTTCTGCGACACGGGGCCCTAAACGCTATCGCGTTAAAAATATCTGAAAGACATGTGTAGACTATACGATATGGTGCCAACATGCACAAGTTTGAGTCATCGCCGTTTCGTACAATGGCATTTCATTTCATTTCAATGGCATTTTTTTTTCTCCTGTTAAATGCAAGTGCAATCAGCACATGCATTTGATGGGCGCCAATGGCTCAGATACGATCACTGCACTTCAGACAACGCCAGTGCATGATATCGCTGAAGAGGTCAGCGTTGATGTCCGAAAATCAACTTGCAGTGCAGCCAAAGCTATCGTGCACAGAAGCAGATCAGAGCAGGCAAAATCCAAATGGTTTCAGTCCGCGACGTGCCAACCTGCGTCTGTGCCACGCCGCCGTCAGTTTTGTAGAAGTAAAATAAACGCACTTTGGGCTTACAAAATAGACAAACATTCATGTAGAGCTTGACTATAGTAAACCTATCTCTAGTTTACCGACGCCGAAGCACGGAACCTAATTGTCATCATCAGCAGCAGCAGCAGACTATATTTATCTTCACTGCAGGACGAAGGCCTCTCCCTCCGATCTCCAATTACCCCTGTCTTGCGCTAGCTGATTCCAACTTGCGCCTGCAAATTTCCTAACTTCATCACCCCAACTAGTTTTCTGCCGTCCTCGACTGCGCTTCCCTTCTCTTGGTATCCATTCTGTAACTCTAATAGTCCACTGGCTATCCATCCTACGCATTACATGGCCTGCCCAGCTCCACTTTTTCCGCTTAAAGGGACAGTAAAGCAAAACAATAAGCCAACTTAGACTGATAAAGTATTCTTTGAAAACTCTGCTGTCGTTAATTACACTGCAATAGGTCAATTATTACAAGAGAAAATGAAGCTCAAAGTTATTTTTTTTTTTAATTTCGAGTGGGAACCCCAACGTCAGCACTTCAGTGTGACGTCACGACTTCTCAAGTAATTTTTCGTATTTGGGCCACGTTGGCTCAGTAAAAGTTCGCGAAACTTGACATATTCAGTCTTGGGCACCTTTAGAACACAATGTAGTCAATGTCCACAGCTAAATAATTAACTGAGACCTAGGAGACGCTGTCAAAATCTATGACGTCACGGTGAGCTGGTGCGGGAACTGCAAGGTGGCGTCGCCTCTCGCCTCTGTGTTTTTTGTTTCTTTCTGGCTTACCAAGCGGCTTCTCGCGGTAAGGGTGGTGTTTTCGGTAGTGTAGAAGGGTAATCTACTGATACTGAAGAAATAATTTTTCCCTTTAGTGTCCCTTTAATGTCAACTAGAATATCGGCTATCCCTGTTTGTTCTCTGATCCACACCGCTCTCTTCCTGTCTCTTAACGTTAGGCCTAACATTTTTCGTTCCATCGCTCTTTGTGCGGTCCTTAACTTGTTCTCGAGCTTCTTTGTTAACCTCCAAGTTTCTGCCCCATATGTTAGCACCGGTAGAATGCAATGATTGTACACTTTTCTTTTCAACGACAGTGGTAATCTCCCAGTCAGGATTTGGTAATGCCTGCCGTATGCACTCCAGCCCAATTTTATTCTTCTATAAATTTCTTCCTCATGATCAAGGTCCCCTGTGAGTAACTGACCTAGATAAACGTACTCCTTTACAGACTCTAGGGGCTGACTGGCGATCCTGAATTCTTGTTCCCTTGCCAAGCTATTGAACATTATCTTTGTCTTCTGCATATTAATCTTCAACCCCACTCTTACAATTTCTCAGTTAAGGTCCTCAATCATTTGCTGTAATTCGTCCCCATTGTTGCTGAATAGGGCAATGTCATCTGCAAACCGAAGGTTTCTGAGATATTCGCCGTTGATTCTCACTCCTAAGCCTTCCCAGTCTAAGCGCTTGATTACTTCTTCTAAGCATGCAGTGAATATCATTGGGAAGATTGTCTCTCCTTGCCTGACCCCTTTCTTGATAGGTAACTTTCTACTTTTCTTGTGGAGATCTAACCAAGGTTGCCGTGCAATCCTTGTCGATATTTGCCAATATATTCACGTATGCATCCTGTACTCCTTGGTTACGTAATGCCTCTATGACTGCTGGTATCTCTACTGAATCAAATGCTTTTTCATAATCTATGAAAGCCATATAGAGAGGTTGATTGTACTCCGCAGATTTACTAGGTTTAAAAGGACTTGTCGAGGGCATAGTCGATACATACTAATTCTATTGCGTACGTACTATACGATGTGCAGGTGAAGCACGTGGTGGTGCCTTAGCACGTCTCGTAGCTTTCGCTGCACTGCAGGTTGATTTTGACACGGAAGTATAGTGCACATTTGCCTTAGCATTTCCTTCTCTCTGTTCCCTTTTGGTTGCGCACGTCCCGTCTTTCCTTTGTTGGCCGTAGTACTTTAATTTCAACGCTATTCTACAGCGTTAGCTCTTCCTAGGTTTAAAAGGAGTTGTCGAGGGTATAGTCGATACATACTTGACATAGTGAATACAAAAAAAAAGACGTAGCACAAAAAAAAGTGTTTGCACAGTGTCCATGCATGCCTGTCCGTTTCCTTCGCTCCCTAACTATATGTCATGTCGTTCTAGGCAATTCAGTGGTGAACTTGTTCGTCTTAAACTGCCATATTATCCTGTTTCTCTTTCGCACAAATGATATAATAAATTATTATGTCTTCTTTTTTTTTACCAGTGGCACTGCTGGGAACCAAACCCACGACTGAATGTGTGCCAGACTAGCCTACTTATTAACTCTCTTGTGCCGCCACACACAGACACAGAAAGGGAGTGTTAGTATAAACATGCGCACGACAAAGCCTAAGGGATACACCGGCAAAAAAAATGAAATGAAAGAAAGGACGTTGTGCCCAAACAACCGATGGCAGCCGAAGATGAACCCACATGCATGTTGGGGTCCAGGCGGGACTGGTGGTCGGACGTGCTAACCTCTGCGCGACGTTATCTCGTTCGGATCAGCGGCTTGAACATACCTAGACCAGCACCATATCCGGTAAGTGCGCCGCCTCCGACTGCATTGTGGCACTCCATTCTCCACCACCCCATTCCGGACAGGCTCGTCTTTGCCAAGACAGCGCAAGACAACACCATACCTGATGGACTACATTCAGAAGCTCACGTGAACGTTCACTAGCACAGCTCTTGATTGAAGATTCATTAGCACAGTGAATCGTTTAGGACCGATAAAGCGTGTAAAATTAAGCGCCGCTTTCTTTGCCTTTTCTCCCGACTTTCCGGGCGCTGCTATGATCTTGCTCCGAGTGATATAAGATGTGGCAGAGCAAAATGTCGTTATAGCGATGACAGATGCTGATAGACTCTTCTCACCCGCAAATGTCACTCAAATTGCAAGTGGTGGTAGCTCTTCCTGGCTGTTCCCCAAGAAGCGGACGACACCGCACTTCACGTCATGTCCGTGTTTGGTGTGATCACTGTTTTTGCATTCTGTTGCGTTGGAGGAGGTGGAGGACCCGCCCTCTCCAACTTGTGGCCCCGTATATAGGGCCACGCTTCTTCTTCTTGCCTGTGCCGATAAGCGCGGCCACCTTTAAGAGTTTCTTCAAGCACCGAGTCTGATGGTGTGTCTCTTTGCAGTGTTCAGTATGCATGGTCGGCAACCACATGCTTGCCCGCGTGCTGGAAAGAAACTAGGGTGTACGTGCAGTATCGCAAACTGACAGCGTCGCACGCGGCCGCACTCGCAAGAGCGACACCATAACATTTGTTGCCGGAGCAAGAAGTGAAAGGAGCCGCGGTCACCGGCAGATACGAGAAGCAGCGTTGCCCTACGGGGAAGTATCCCCCTGCGACCTCCAATGTGAAAATTCCGGAAACAGTAATCGAAACTCGGTCAGGTGATAAAGCTTCGCTGCGAACCCTCCCGGGACTTCACTGACCATGACTGCTGCTGCTGCCAAGGGAAGCTTTTTAACTTTCTTCGCATCTTCTCCCGACTTTCCGGGCACTGCTGCTGCTGCGGCTATGGTCTTGCTCGCACGCACCACTGGGTTTTTTGCAACACCACCAAGTGGCGCTCGCCTCCGCGCATCCCTAGAGTCACTGGAAAAAATTTTAGAGTATCGCATTTGTTTTCCGCGCGCCGCCGCCTGCCGCGGCCACCGGTGATTGGGGCGCTCGTGTCACGTGACCTTTTGCCGCCATATTTCTTCCAAGCCCTTTCAGTTGGCACGTCGAACCCGTAGCGTACGCACCGCGCACGGAGAGCACTTCGCCTTTTCGTTCAACGCTTGCGTTGCGTTTGCGAACACAGGCTTCAGAAATAACCCATCATCATGCCTGGTTGCTGCGCCTTCGGGTGTAGCAACCGAACGGAGTCCGGGAAGGCATTTTTCGTGCGGGAAGGACTACGGTGAACGACGTTCTGCGTGGCTCCACAGAATTGGCCGCAAAAACTTCGCGCCCTCGAAGAACACCCGCTTGTGCGAGGTAAGTTTCTTGAATAACTAGTTTGCTGAACAGTTATTGCTTTCAAGTGACTGTACTTGCGTGTGACCGCTAAACTTTACCTGTCCAGTTCACGCTCATCGCTCTGGGTGCGGCTATTGAACACTATGTAGCTAGCACACGTGGTTTTGAGTGAGCTGTTCTGTTCGCGTGGCTAGCTTTGTTTCACGCTATTGAAAATTGCCCAGTACCTATCTTTCAAGTAAGCTCTCTCCGGTTCGCGCGGCCCGCTCTGCTTTGCGCTATTGTTTTCCAGTAAACTGTTCGGTTCGCGCGGCTCGCTTTGTGTTGCGCTATTGAAAATCGCCAGTACCTATGTTTCAAGTAAGCTCCTCTACTTAGTGCTGTTGAAAACATCGCAGTACGAACTTTCTAGCAAGCTCTCCACTGTTTCATTCGGTTTGCGCGCCGCGTTTGAAGAAAACGTACATACATGTCAAGCAAGCGGCAGTGCTTGATTCGCGCGGCTCGATGGAAACAACAAACATGCATTTCAAGTGAGCGTGTTGTGCTACAGAGTAAAAGGAGGTGGTTCCCATGAATAACGTGTTTTAAACAAGCACCAGGTCTATACAGAAAATGTTGCTTCAAAATGTCTTCTATAGATTTCCTGACTCTGTTTTTTGCGACTACTTACACTTTAGATATTTTAAGCACTGTCACAGGGTAGGGTTATTAACATTCCTGTTTTTCTTTGTTTTCTCCATGGACAAACTATAGGACCATTTCATTCCTGATGATTTTGAGAAACCAAGAGTCGAATTGGAAGACCGGTATGCTGTTGTCATGCTTGACGAAATAAATTGTTGTTGTGACTGTGTGGAATAAATATGTTGCTTGCCTCCACATCTTACTTTGTGACTGCATGCTGTTCTGAAAATGCGAATTTTGCTGACAGCATGAAGCAATTCGGGGCAAATGGTATGGCGTCCCTTATACAGGGAGGCTGCAAAATAGTAATTTTTATTGCAAACCTGCTACAGCATGATTACGAATGCTTGTCAACTGGCACAGCACCTCAATAAACAGCCTCATACATCTTTTTATGCCGTGAGTGCAGTGACAGGAACATCATTTAAAAAATAGAAGTGCTCAATGTTACAATTCCGTTTCAGAAACCTAGTTTTCACCGTGTCTTCGCAACTTTTTTTTTCGAAAACGTCTTTTTGTGTTAATGATCCGATTCACATAAAGGGTATACAATAAAAGGAGCATGATGGAAAATAAATATAGGAAAATTGCATCACTGTTTAGTACTGGCAATGTCAACACAATACTCCAGAACACAGTAACAGATTGGAAATAAGTACACTAAAAGGTTGACATTATCAAAGGTACAAAAAAAAACATTCGTACACATTCTTTATAGCCGTATGCGGATACCTGCTTGAGTTTCGCGTGAATTAAAAGCTGTTAGCCAGTCGTTTACAACGATACCTTCAGAGAGCTTATTTCAGAAATCGACGAGAACATTACAAGCACGCATTCGCAAACACGCCAGTAGCCGCAAGACGCGACGTTTGCTTGCAGAGGCTGCTGGCGTTTTATCACTGATAGGTGACAGGCAACTTTATAAATCTACATAAAAATTACTGCTTACACTTCGCTCCGATTATACAGATAAACAAGCGCAGCAGTAAGCTGTTTACATTTGCTTGCTTTTGTACTTCGAAAGGACGCGAACGAGCACTATGAAGGCAACCTGAACACCCACTGCACATTCCATCGGCTGTCAAGCTGTGTTTTTAGCGCAAACACAACCTCAAGGCCCAGTTTTCATGTAAAAGACGTTTCAAGCGAATTCACTGGGTGCATACAAGTATGTTTGCAGCAGCTCTGCACATAGCACTTGACGCAAGACGAAGTCCAAAGCGACACGTAGAGCATCGGAACCATCGCCGCACATTTTATACGTTCCGTCGCTTTCCGCGCAGTACGTTCATTTCCGTCGATATCTTGATGTCACTTGTGGCATCCACTTGAAGAAAAATACAAAAATAATCCAGTTTCGTGAAACGGGACTCGAAATCTAGGGGGGAAATCCGTCAGTTAAGTCAACGCTACTCAATGCACGCTGGCACCGCTACAGCGTGTCGGCGGTCTGGAAGGAACATGGCCGCCGCCACCCAATGTTGCCGGCATGCCGCGTACCTTTGCGGTACTCTGTTTTTCCAGTGACTCTACGGCAGCGCCGCGCGGAGGCCACGGTGGGAGATATATAGGGTATATCACGGCCGGGCTCGACTGGCGCGCGCGCTCGCTTCTTACGGCCATCTCACCCGTCGGGGAAACAATGGGAGAGTTTCTCAGCACGTTTCTCCACCTGTCGGCGGTAGGGGTGCTGCGACCCTGACCCTTCTAGGGAGCCTACATGCAACGCCGTTTTAGGGTGGTGACAACACCAACACTAGAAGTACTCGAAAGAGCAGTCCAGCCCTATTTACAACGCGCTCCCATCTTGAGCTGCCCTGAAGGTGTTGACGACAGTCATGCGATACGATCCGCAAGTCTAATTGCGGAGAAGTTTCTGAGAATACTCCTTGTAAATCAGTCAAACCAACTGACTGACGAAAACGACAAGCCTTCGGCCTATGTACACAAGCTGCCAAGGAAACACTTTAGATTGTAATTGTGAATAAGACACATTTGTGAGCTACTGTGTCCGCAAGAATTTTCGCCTGAAAGTATGGCAACCATTGTAAGTGCATACGAGCAATAGATATTTATTTTCATTCCTCAAAATACTTTTGATGGCGGAGAGCTGTTCTCCCGGCGCATGCATCCCCAGTGAATTTAAAGAAGCTCGATGTATTAATACGGTTACACTGCATCCGTTTATAAGAAGCCTAGATGAACCATATACGCGTCCTCTACAATTAGGCGACTTGTTCTTGAATGCACGATGAGGTGAGAAGCGCGCCCGACCCAATCTTCCAGCCTTGCGCGCGCTGCACAGATCGGCTGGGAACAGCTGAGCAGGGTTAAGGTCCCTATAAGAAAAGTACCGCCATCCTTTGATCAACGCCGCTTCTCTCTCTCATGTATCTCCGATTGGACGATGATAGCGCGCGCTTTTCACTTTATATATTTTTTTTTCGCCTCAGAGCCATGTTGAAAGTCCACTGCGCAGCCACAGTCGCCGCCGGCGGCGGCGGCGCGCGCCCGGCCTGAAAGCTTCAACGTAGACTTAACGTAGACTTTCTAGGTGCGCCACCGTCGACTTGGCTTTCGCAAGCAAAAAGTAAAGAAAAAATGTCACAGTTTCGCCCTAAGGGCGAAGCAATGAATGCGATAGTAACACAGCAATGTCATACGAAGTAAGGTGAGCGGCTTTGGTAGCAATATGAATTGTAGTAAACATGAGCTGATTAAGTAAGCAGGTGTGCTGCGGCGTAAGTAGACCGACATGAAGAGAGATTCGATGACCACGAGAAGGCGCGTGTGAAACGGTGGTGTTGATGAGAAGCGCTTCCCGTGAGCAGCGCGTGCGAAGGGACACACCTGTAGCGCTGCACAGCTGATCCGGGCAGCATTGCATGTGTAGCGTGCGTTGGAAAATGTGGCCCGACTATTACTAACTGAATGAACAAGCGTGGTGTGAGCGCGCACAAACAAACATGCATAGATCACACTGAATGACTGCAGACAACGACTGTCAAAGCGCTGGCAGCGAGCGCATACGCCGCAGCGGGCGAAGGTACGTGCGGTCTATCGCTTCAACGGAAACGGAGCGGCGAATGCACTGCGCATACAAAGGTCAGAGCCGTGTGGAGATAAGAGACGGTGCGGGCGAGCGACGAGCACGGTTGTTGGCAGAGTAGAAGTGCGCCCCCCCCCCGCTCCCTCCGGCGGTGGCTTCCCGCTGCCTTGCTTGCGCGTGGGAGATTGAGTGCGTTCGCTCTCCGTGATAGCGCGCGTCCCCGCACGCTTCCGCTCGGGCATACGGCGCGCGGCGAAGATTTTATCTATAGATGTCAGACTCTGGAGTTTTGCAAGACGCGTAGCGCCACCTGTCGGTGCGAAGAGGTAATAATTGAGTAGTGCAAAGTCCGACTCCCTTGCTAAGTTGCCTAAGCAGCTAGCGAGTGCGAAACAACGATTTAACTTAATTTTGGTTCATATTGCGAATGTTTTGCGCATTTAACAGCCAGAATGAGAGCTATGAATTTCTCCGCTAGTCGGACGTGCCGCCGAACTGCCGTAAAGTTCTTGTTGGCTCACTCCTCCTATGGCGATGGTGAGCACGGCAGCAACCGCGACAGCTCCGCGCGCTACGAAGAAACGCCGCAATCGACGTTACTGTTGCGTTGTAAATTGCCATGAACGTGAAGGACTGAATAGCAACGTTCAGTTTTACCGATTTCCATCGCGGTCGTATGAAGGAGAAAGGAGAGAGCGCTAGATACGGGCCGTTCGCGTGTTGCGTAAGCGAATTACTCGCATTCTCCACAACACAGCCGCTCACATGAGAAAGTGTGATAATGTTGTTCTGCTGTAATTGTGTTGCGTAGCCCTGACGGGGGACTATGGCAACCAAGCGAAAACTGAGGAATCTGCAGCCGCCTCTTCGTTGGCAACAGAATAAACAAAGTTGTGAACCATCCTGCGTTTGTGCCATCGATGTTTCTACCTGTTTACACACGTCCGCCTCCACTTTACTCAGCAAGTGGAACGGAGAGATTTGGCAGGTCAGTTTAACCAAACATTTTGGTTCCTTTATGAATTCAAAATCATGTTCTAGGGTATTGTGGTATCGCGAGCTTATTTCTAGTTTCGGCTTTTTCGATACAACGAGCACGTTTCGCAATGCACTGAGCCCTCTTGACAGCGTGTTTCTTTTTCTTTTTTTTGTAATCTGAGCAATAAAGTTGCTGTGGGAGCACTGGATGAGTAATTGCGAAGTAACGCACGTGTTTAGAAAAAAAAATGCCGCGTTTCTTTACATTAATTTGTGCGCGTGTGTTGTTTTAAGCGTCTGCTGGTTTGTTTTGCCTTCGGTTGTATCCCGCAAAAGCGGACATGCACGTATCTCCATTTGCAGTAAATACAAACGGAAGACAACCGAGAAGAAAACATTCTAAGATGCGCGATAACACGCTCGAACTCCCAGGAAGCGAGAGCTGAAGCGAGAACGCAACTGAAAAGGCGAAGGTCGCCAGGGCCATTCGCCCCTGATAAAGCGAGCTTTGTTCCACTGAACGTAATTAAGCTACATTGCTGACTTAATCATATATGTACTTCATCGCTTTCACATTATGTACGTACCCAAATTTAACACATTTAGGCGCTAGAGAACGGACGTCGGAGTGCTTGACGTCGACGTCGTACGATGCTCGCTGTACTTTCGAGTTGCAGCGCGCCGAAATAACACCTGAAACTTCTTTTACATTGTACACGTACTTCGCTCTGCTCCCTTCCCGAAGCGTGGATGGGCGGAAGAAGCTTTCCAGGTCCTTGATATTTAAGAAACCGTGCCTCAACACAACCGAAAGAGGGGCCTCCACCATTGTGGCCTATGCAGCTTCGCTTGCGGACAGCTCTCTTTGCACTACTCAGTTTGCGCCAAGGCTGCGATGGGGGCGCTGGTGGCGGGTTTTTCCACAGCGCCGCCTGGGCAGAGTCTGAAGTCTATACGGAACCTCACGGCGACGACGAAGGCGACGCCGACGGCAGAAATCCGGTTGAAGTGTCCATATAATTGCTATCGCAATAAAAAGCAAGCGCTTTAGGAGAGGAGGCGGCGGAGGAAAGAGTAGATGGCAGTACTTTTCTTATATAGGGACTTTAAGCAGGGTGGGTCGCAGCGCCCCCCTCCAAGCAGCGGCGATAGGCATGAACTAGCCCTGATGCGAAGGCCGTAAGTACACTGTACCGTAAGAAGCGAGCGCGCCCGCCAGTATAACTGACTCTAGAGGCAAAGCTGGGCCGAAAAAGGGGGAACCGCTAGGGCGCCGCCATCTTGTCGGCGCCATCTTGTAACGCGTCAATGTGACCAGCGCAATTACTTTTGAGAGATCAAAACAACCATAGGTCGCCTTATGTTGTGTCATAAATGATAAAAAAACGAATACCTGATGGCTTTATGAAGGTGATATGTGGATATTAAGCTTACAGGAAGCGCTTGCTAACGTAATGTATTGACACGTATACATGTTTATCTTTCGCCGATGGCCGCTTTCCACCGGCTAACAAATGTTAAACGTTATCGCTCGGCGCAGGACGAGCCTGTATCGGAAGTTTCTAGAACGTTATCGATGCTTCTTTGCGTTGCCTGTTTTCACCGACGCTTATGTTATCTGATTGTATGAGCGACGCGAATTGTCTAGAACTTTCTGGAAGACACGCGCGTACCAGGGATTATTCTGGAACCTTCGATGACTCAGGTATAAAAGCCGACGCATTTTGCCGCTGATCAGATTTTCGACGATCGCCGACTGTGTTCGCCGCTATCGTTGTGCTTTGAGTGTAGCTTGCTTTTGTGGGCACAGGTTCGCCCAATAAACAACCAGTTTCGTCATACACCGTTTTACGACTGTTTACTTCAGCGTCACTACTACGTGACATCTGGTGGAGGTGCTTTTGTGTCCATGCAGCGGACGCCCCCGAAAAGCCGTGATCCAAGCCCGAACCTCGAAGAGAGTACCAACGTCGTCCCGGAGCATCGAGCTAGCCTCAGGCTACAAAACCAACCCCCGGACTACGGACTTCTTCCCGAAAAGACCAGGAAGTGCACGGCCACGACGACCGCATCAACCATGACAGCCTCAGTGCCGCCTACACCGATCGTGTTACAGCACCCCCGGGAGCCACCGACGTTCCGCGGATCAACATTTGAGGATCCGGAAAGCTGGCTGGAGACGTATGAAAGGGTCGCTGTATTTAACAACTGGAACAGCGACGAGAAGCTGCGCCATGTCTTCTCATTGGAAGATGCTGCCAGGACGTGGTTCGAGAATCGGGAGTCAACCTTGACAACATGAGACCTGTTCCACCACGGCTTCCTGCAGACCTTTACAAGCGTTGTGCGCAAGGAAAGGGCCGAAGTTCTCCTAGAAGCCCGGGTACAGCTGCCCAACGAGAACATCACGATTTTCACGGAGGAGATGACTCGCCTGTTCAAGCACGCCGACCCCGACATGCCAGAAGAGAAAAAAGTTCGCTTCTTGATGCGGGGTGTCAAAGACCAACTATTCGCCGGATTGATGCGCAACCCGCCCAAGACTGTCACCGAATTTCTTTCCGAGGCTACAACGATCGAGAAGACGCTTGAAATGCGCGTCAGGCAATACAACCGCCGTGCCCTGACCAACTACGCCGACGCTCAAGCGCTAGGCGCCGACGACCTGCGCGAGACCATCAGAGCGGTCGTTCACGAGGAGCTACATAAGCTCTTTCCCAGGTCGCAGCCTCACGTGGCATCTATCGCCGATGTCATCAAAGACGAAGTTCAGCGCTCACTTGGAGTTCCCGATGTGCAGCCACAATCGTCGCAACCCCAGCCGGAAGCGCTGACCTACGCCGCCGTCGCCCGTCGTCAAGGCCCCCCTCCGCGCTCGCGCCAGGGCCCCGTAACGCCGCAATTCCGTCGTCCACCGCCGCCGCCGCCAGCACGCCCGCCCGTCGCCCAGTACAGGTACCAGAGGAAGACGGACATTTGGCGCGCCCCCGACCACCGCCCGCTCTGCTATCACTGCGGGGAAGGCCGGCCATGTCTACCGCCGATGCCCATACCGCGAGATGGGCCTACGAGGGTTCCCCGTCAACGCGCCGCGTCCCGATAGAGGTGAACGACCGCGCGACATCGCCGACTACCTCGCCGGAGCCCAGTGGCAACCACGACCATCCTCACGCTCGCCGTCACCACGCCGCTACATCTCGCCGCATCGCCGTCAGTACAACGGTCCCACCCGGGGCCGATCTCCCAGCCCTTACCCGGGAAACTAAAGGCAGCAACCGATGGAGGTGCGGTTGCTGTACGACACAATGCCGAAGATCCTCCGACGCCGCCGACGACGACGATTCGCGATTCATCACGACGAGATATCAGCACGCCGCCTAGCAACAGTCTTGACAGTACTTCGCTGCCGAAAGAAGACCTTCCGACGCGACGTAGCAGCAGCAGAGCAAGCCGACGCAGCCGTGATCCGACGCCACGAATTAACCGCAACGCCAGACGCCGGTCTACCGATATAGACGTGCTCATCGATGGCCATAACGTCACCGCTCTCGTCGACACTGGAGCCGACTATTCCGTCTTCAGTGGCCCGTTCGCCGCCAAGTTGACGAAGGTGAAAACAGCCTGGCGAGGACCCGATATCCGGACAGCGGGAGGCCACCTAATAACGCCGACTTGAATCTGCACAGCGCGAGTCACGGTAAACAACCGCACTTACCCGGCGAGCTTCGTAATCCTGCAGCACTGCTCCAGGGATGTCATCCTAGGCATGGACTTTCTAAATCAACACGGTGCAGTCATCGACTTAAGGTCCAAGTCGATAACGCTTTCAACGCACAACGCGATACCACCGCATACAAGAATAAGTTACCATGCCTTGAATGTGCTTGAAGAACAAGTCACCGTTTCGCCTCGCTCCAGTGTAATGATTTCCGTCGGCACCGAAGTGCCTGCAGACATGGAGGGCGTCATTGAGGGCGATCATCACTTACTGCTCGACCGTGAAATTTGCGTCGCTAGAGGCATAGCAGAGCTACGTGCAGGGAAAGCAAGGGTGATGCTCACGAACTTCAGCCCCGAATACAAGCACATTAATACCCTAAAGGCCCACTAGGGCCTTTAGGGTATTGAAATAAATAATAAAAAAATTAACAAAGGCACCACGGTCGCCTACATCGACGAAATAGTACAAGCCAGCAGTGCTTTCGCCTTCACGGATTCCAGTGCACCTACAACGACGACTATAGTACCTGAACCAACTTTCTACGTCAATCAGAACCTTCCCAGGCATAAGAAAGAACAACTAAAGGCTCTGCTCCTGCAATACGAGGACTGCTTCTTGTCGTCGTCAAAAGTTCGACAAACCCCTGTCGCCAAGCACCGCATCATAACCGACGAAAATGTCCGGCCACTCCGTCAGAGCCCGTACCGAGTTTCGGCGCGCGAACGCGAGGCCATAAGGCAACAAGTCGACGAAATGCTACGCGACGACATCATCCAGCCGTCCAAGCAGTAGCGCACCCAGGAT
Organism: Dermacentor silvarum; assembly: GCF_013339745.2. Classification (NCBI taxonomy): domain Eukaryota; kingdom Metazoa; phylum Arthropoda; class Arachnida; order Ixodida; family Ixodidae; genus Dermacentor; species Dermacentor silvarum. Next base: position 20,855 of record NW_023605714.1, read on the forward strand.
CTCTGCCAGGGGGGGGGGTTGACAGTTTGCCAATACCATCTAAACAGCACTAATTTCGTATTCTTCACGGGAAATTGTCAAAAAATGCGCTTTTTGCGAGTGTGCAGACGATTGCGCATCTTACATCTTAATTGCAGTACTCAAATGCGTAAGGAAAGAAAGGGGTTAAACAAAAGGGGGGGTTAAGTCGGCCTCAGGGGGGGGGGGGGGGTTCCAACCCCCGAATCCCCCCCCGTCGGTGCGCCACTGCGTCCAAGAGTCCGTGGGCGTCCCCCGTTGTGTTAGTGAAGAAGAAGGATGGAACCCTACGTTTCTGCGTCGATTATCGTCGCCTCAACAAAATCACGAAGAAGGACGTATACCCCCTCCCACGGATTGACGACGCCTTGGATCGACTCTACAACGCAAAGTATTTTTCGTCGATGGACCTCAAAACCGGCTACTGGCAAATCGAAGTCGACGAGAGGGACCGGGAGAAGACGGCCTTTATAACACCAGACGGACTGTTCGAGTTCAAGGTCATGCCGTTTGGTCTTTGCTCGGCGCCTGCCACTTTCCAACGTGTCATGGATACAGTACTGGCAGGCTTGAAGTGGCAGACTTGCCTCGTCTATTTGGACGACGTCGTTGTGTTTGCCTCAAGCTTCGAAGAACACCTGCGGCGCCTTGAAACAGTTCTTCAAGCAATCAAGACCTCCGGACTCACGTTGAAGGCAGAAAAGTGCCGCTTCGCATATGAGGAGCTCTTGTTTTTGGGCCACGTCATCAGCAAGTCTGGAGTGCGCCCCGACCCTCAGAAAACTGCGGCCATCTCCAACTTTCCTCCGCCCGCTGACAAGAAGGCAGTGCGTAGATTTCTTGGACTATGCGCCTATTACAGGCGCTTCGTCAAGAATTTTTCACGGATCGCTGAGCCACTGACGTATCTCACGAAGGCCGACGTCGAGTTCAAGTGGGAGACGCCGCAAGTCGAAGCATTTGAAGAACTGAAACGACGCCTGCAATCGCCGCCAATACTTGCGCATTTCGACGAAAATGCCGATACCGAAGTCCACACCGACGCAAGCGGCGTAGGACTCAGCGCCGTGCTTGTGCAGAGGACTGACGGACTAGAAAGGGTTGTAAGTTACGCTAGTTGTAAGCGACCACCACGCCTTGTGTTGGCTAGCTAACTTGAAGGATCCTTCAGGTCGCCTCGCACGATGGAGCCTGAGACTTCAAGCATTCGACATCACCGTCGTTTACAAATCCGGGCGAACGCACGCTGACGCCGATTGTTTGTCTCGCGCCCCCGTCGAACCGCCGTCACAAGACGACCAGGATGACGACACTTTCTTGGGACCCATCAGTGCCGACGAATTCGCCGAACAACAGCGAGCCGACCCGGAACTAAGGAGCCTTGTAGACTACCTGGAAGGCAAGACCGTCATTGTGCCGAAGGTGTTCAGGCGAGGATTGGCGTCGTTCTTCTTGCAAAACGACATTCTCCTAAAGAAGAACTTCTTGCCTCTCCGAGCCAACTACCTCCTCGTGGTGCCCTCAGCATTGCGTCCAGAGGTTCTGCAAGCTCTCCATGACGACCCAACGGCTGGACATCTCGGTTTTTCCCGCACTCTCGCGAGGATACAAGAAAAATACTACTGGCCTCGCCTCTCTGCCGACGTCGCCCATTACGTAAGGACATGCCGAGACTGTCAGCGACGCAAAACACCGCCGACAAGACCAGCCGGACTTCTACAGCCAATCGAGCCACCTCGCCGACCGTTCCAGCAGATCGGGATGGATTTACTGGGGCCTTTTCCGACGTCGACGTCCGGAAATAAATGGATCGTCGTCGCTACGGACTACCTCACCCGCTACGCCGAAACAAAAGCCTTGCCCAAAGGCAGTGCCGCCGAGGTAGCCCGATTCTTCGTTGAGAACATCCTCCTGCGTCACGGTGCCCCAGAAGTCCTCATCACCGACAGAGGCACGGCCTTTACGGCAGAACTAACTCAAGCCATCCTGCGGTACAGCCATACAAGCCATCGCCGCACCACCGCCTACCACCCGCAGACGAATGGCCTCACCGAGCGCCTAAATAAGACCATCGCCGACATGCTGGCAATGTACGTCGACGTCGAACACAAGACGTGGGATGCCATCCTTCCGTACGTGACCTTCGCATACAACACGGCCGTGCAAGAAACGACGCACATGGCGCCGTTCAACCTGGTCTACGGAAGGAACCCGGCAACGACTCTTGACGCCATGCTACCAGACGTCGCTGACGAAGAAAATCTCGACGTTGCCACTTATTTGCAGCGTGCCGAAGAAGGTCGACAGCTCGCCCGCCTGCGCATCAAGAACCAGCAGAGGACCGACAGCCGACACTACAATCTACGACGACCCTACGTCTAGTACCAGCCCGGCGACCGTGTTTGGGTCTGGACTCCGATACGCCGACGAGGACTTGGCGAGAAACTGTTGCGCCGCTATTTCGGACCATATAAGATAATCCGACGTATTGGCGCACTGGATTATGAGGTCGTGCCAGACGGCATTTCGCAATCACAGCGGCGCCGGGCACGACCTGAAGTCATCCACCTGGTGCGTCTTAAGCCTTTCTACGCCCGCTGACGAGCTTATAGGTACTTTGTTACTTTGTTATTTTCTTTCTTTATTACGCGTCGTTTTGTTTTCGCTTTCGCGTTTGTTTGTAGCATCGGGACGATGCTTTTTAAGGGGAGGGTATTGACACGTATACATGTTCATCTTTCGCCGATGGCCGCTTTCCACCAGCTAACAAATGTTAAACGTTATCGCTCGGCGCAGGACGAGCCTGTATCGGAAGTTTCTAGAACGTTATCGATGCTTTTTCCGTTGCCTGTTTTCACCGACGCTTATGTTATCTGATTGTATGAGCGACGCGAATTGTCTAGAACTTTCTGGAAGACACGCGCGTACCAGGGATTATTCTGGAACCTTCGATGACTCAGGTATAAAAGCCGACGCGTTTTGCCGCTGATCAGATTTTCGACGATCGCCGACTGTGTTCGCCGCTATCGTTGTGCTTTGAGTGTAGCTTGCTTTTGTGGGCACAGGTTCGCCCAATAAACAACCAGTTTCGTCATACACCGTTTTACGACTGTTTACTTCAGCGTCACTACTACGTGACAGTATGCAATTCACGATGTACTCATTCATTCATTTCGGTTTCGGAAATTTTTTATTTGTGTTTTCGGATGCGTGGTAGTTTCGTCATGGGTGTTCTGTGCTTTCGTTTGGTATAGTTTAGCTCTGACATGTGATCGCGCGACGACATCGATTGACGCGATGGCCCCTTCGAGCCTTTTGTGCGAGACTAAAGCTCCAAATGGCTCTGGCATTTCCCTTCACACGTAATTAAACGTTCTTTCGTAAGTAAACGTAAGTATAAACGACTTGTTCAGAACATCACGCGAGTAGACAGCTTTCGTGATTCATCGCAATCGTTCGAAAAGCATCACAGTACAGCATTTTGTTTACCTATTGCTCGTCAAGTGACACTTGCGACAGCAAACAGGGAAGCTTTAACAGCTATACGGTATTTTCGCTAGTGCGTGACCGTTGAAAACCGCATACCGCCGGAAATTTTAGCAGGGTCATCCTTGAGTTGCGTAAATGCCAGCTGCACGGCCAACACCTCCCACAGTCACGCGCACACGGCTGCACACACGCTACAAGTTATAGGTTGCCAGATTACAACTGATTACTAGCGCCAAGCCTAGCAAGCGTTCCAGGAGCTGGCAACATCAGCGTATCATAATGGCGGCGCTCTTGCGGTGACCGATTTCAGTGCATGGGTTCTAGCCACTGTAGCATGGGCCCTATGGGCTGCTTCTCCTCTAGAGACAGTATATTAACTCTATGGCGCCGGTGAAGCCCGGCCGTGGGTATATATCTCACACCGTGGCGGAGGCGAACGTGTTTCACACGCAGCGCCGAGCCGCGCCGGCTACGCAAACCAGCACTCCTCGCGCAGAGCAGGCAGTAACGGTGGGCAGAATGATGCAATGGCGCGCCGCCGCGGCTCTCTGCGCATGCGCGACGCGGGGGCTTAGCAGAACGAACGCCTGTGCGCGTGACATTAGGTAGGAGCGGAAAGTTTCCACTGCTCGCGGATGCCGACAGGATGAGCTATGACGTGAGCGCTTGGGCAAAATGCGCCGGAACGCTCGCTCGCTCTTGACACACGCGTGATATGGATTCGGTGCCGTGTACTGGTGCCGGGTGACCTATAATGTCTTCCTCATTAGCGAGTACTGATGGGGCATCGACGTCAACTGATGCCTTCCCCGTGGGAGGCCACGCAAGATGGAGGCAGAGAAGGCGGAGACCAAAGCTCGGTATGCTGAGGCCAAGCGACGAACGCGCCGCGAGAACGCTGAGCTGCGGGCACAAGAAGCTGAAGCGAAACGACAGCGGCTGACTGTGGACCCGGAATTCAAGGCAAGGGAGGCCGAGGCAATGCCGCGTAAACGTGAGGAAGATGCGGACCGAAGGGCCAGGGAAGCAGCAGCCAAACGCCCGCAACGATAAGCAAACGCCGAGCAGAGAGCCAGGGAGGCCGCCATCAAACGTCAGCGCCGTGAAATGGATCCCAATTTACGAGCGCGTAAAGCCGAGGTCCGGCGTCAGCAGAAATGATGCGGACCTTCGAGCACGGGAACACGAGGCCAACCGTCAGCATTGGCAAGAACACCTCAAGCTCAGAGCGCGTGGAGCCGTGGCCAGGCGACAACAGCGACAAGATCCTGATTTGAGGGCGCTTGAAGCTGAGGTCAAGCGTCAGCATCGGCAAGACGACTCCGAGTTCAGAGCGCTTGAAGCCTAGGCCAGGCGACAACAGCGCCAACAGGATCCTGATTTGAGGGCGCTTGAAGCTGAGGTCAAGCGTCAGCATCGGCAAGACGACCCCGAATTCAGAGCGCTTGAAGCCGAGGCCAGGCGACAACAGCGACAACATCCTGTAGTTTAGAACTACTTGTTGTTGGGCGAGTTGGTACATATTGGCGAACATTGTTTAACTGCGCGAACAAACGAACCACAAAAACAGCATGGAACAAGGACGGGCGCAGGTCCTTGTTCCATGCTGTCTCTGTGGTCCGTTTGTTTTCGCTGACAACAACGTTTGTTTTCGCTTTGAGTGCGCGTGAAGCTGAGATCAAGTGTCAGCATCGGGAAGAAGACCCCGAGTTCAGAGCGCGTGAAGCCGAGCCAAGGAGACAACAACGACAACAAGATTCTCATTTGAGGGAGCGTGAAGCTAAGATCAAGCGTCAGCATCTTAGCCGAGGCCAGGCGACAGCAGCGGCAAGACTATCCAGAAATTCGACCCAGGGAAGCCGAAGCCAAGCACTGAGGCGACGAGCCGAGGAAGAACAACGAGCGCGGGTAAGGTTAAGACAGCATGTGAGTGCGACAAATATGTTTGACAAACGCTTCACACAGAACCCATTTGGCTACTCTTGCTGTGTATGCGATCGGCTTTGGCACAAGAACGATCTGAAGCCTCTTGCAGAAGCCCATGCCAAATCGGTTGCAGATGCATTTCACACCGATGTTTCTGGGTTCGAGGTGTGTCGCACTTGCATGCAGGCCATCCGGCGAGACCGCATCCCTAACTTCACCACGAATGGGTATGTGTACCCACCAAAGCCGCCGCATTTACCAAAGCTTGATCTTGTCAGCGAGCGGCTTGTGTCGCTGCGGATACGCTTTATGCAGATCAGGAGGCTGCTGTTGTGGGAATGCGCGACTCTCGCGCGTCCCCTGATGTTTTCTCCGCATAGCTCGCGTCTCCTGTAGTCCGGCTTCTCCGCGTGGCTGAGCGCCGGAGGCGGTCGTAGTGGTTGCGGCGTGTTACGAGAGATGGCGCGAGTGTCGCGATGCTTACGCCACCGAACGTCGGGGTGGCTTGGGCGCAAAAAGGAAGAAGGCGCTTCCTCTTTGGCTTGGGATCGGCGACTAACACGCACGAACGCTTCGCGCGTGTGCTGGCCCGGTTCGCGGGACCGTCTCGCAAGGCTAAGGGCAGGACACCGGTATGGACGAACACGGATCGTTCGAACGCGGCACCGTTCGCGTGACCGTACACGTGAACGACTAGGCGATGGTGTCACAGCATGGGGCGAACATATTCGCTCGCTATCGGGTCGCGGTGAGTCGGACTTCCTTGATTTGTCGCGCGCCCATGTGACTGTTCTATGCATATTCGGCTAGCGTGTATTAGTGTATGAAAGGTGCAATAAATGCCCTTTTGTTTGTTTGCACTACTGTGTTGTCGTTCCTTTGTCCCAAGAGTGCGTGTGAGACCCCACACTGTACAGTGACAGCGGCCAGTTCGCCATCAGGGGACCGATTGTGAACGTGCCCATCAACGTCGACTCAACCGTCCAAATGCTCCCTCGAGATGTCGAGGAAGATCAAGCTTTGTGTACTTACATCAAGCGCCGGATGATATACAAGAGTGTGTACACTCGTGGTATAGTCAAAAAGGCGGACTTGCTACCATGGTTTGCCGTGGTAGCAAGCAACATAGACTTCTGGAAAAGTCTATGTTGTATCGTTATTATGGCATCCGAATCAGTCGAGAGAAGGCGGCCAAAGTGTGCGACAACCTGCCAGGCCCGAGCGATGAGAATGCCGAAAGGAAGAAGGCGACTATATATATCCTGAAGACGAGCTTAACCGATGGAGGCAGCGTTGGCCATGTCACTCGGTCAACAGACACTCGTAATCGACAATAACATTCTCGTTATGGCGCCAGGTGAAGGAATGACACCCGTGAGCATTGTGTACGATGAGCACGCGGAGGAGCTGTCGTTCCCCCAAATTTGCCTTGGTGAGCCTAGAAATATAAACCCAGGCAGCAAGCCTAGTGTCTTCACCATGGCATCGAGCGAATGTCGGAGAACTGACCGAAGGGGTGCGGCAGCTTACCACGTGCTCTATATGGCAGCCAAAGTGATGCGTACACGAGCTGCGTCGTCGGTGAACGTGTTCTTTAGAAACACGTCTGGCATGGGCGTTGTGACTAAGGCGCAGTTGGAGGACCGAGAGTTTGTCAAGAATGCGGTGGATCATGACATGGCGTTCATGAATGGTGTCCCAAACACGGTGTAATACTGGCACCGACGCAAGCAGGACGTGTTCGCCATGATCCGCCAGCTCGGTAAGCCAACTGCGTTCCTTACTCTGTCTGCCTCTGAAATACACTGGGACGGATTGGTGAGGCTCTTCCAACGTCTGCACATAGATCCGAACCATCCGCAAGTGTCATTCGAACAGCTCCGCCCTTATGAGAAGTCAATGCTCGTGAGCGATGACCCGGTGGTGTGCTCAGTGTACTTCGATCACATTGTCCGGGTGATAATGCAGATTCTCCAACACAAAACCGTTTCCCCGTTCGCCCCCTATGTGGTCAAGGAGTACTTCAGATGCATTGAGTTTCAGCACGGGGGCAGTGTTCATGCTCATCTGCTGCTATGACTCGAGAATGCGCCCAATGAGGAGATTGGTCCCGAAATGGCCGAAAATTTGATGTCTCTGGACGCCGAAAGCATTCGAAGACCTCGCTGCCAGACGCACCAGCATACACAAACGCGTTACAAGAATGGCAGAACTAAATGCCGATTCATTGCGCCTTTCTGGCCGATGGAAGAAACTCGAGCCATCATCCCACTCCCACCTGCTCGCACTGAAGAAGAAAAGAAGTCTCATGAAGAGAAAGGAGAGGTACAACAATATTCACGACGCTCTTGAAACAACAGTGTACGAATCGATCGAGGATATGCGCCGCCACCATAACATCGCGGATGCCGAAGAGTACATTGCAATCGTACGTGCTGGCATTTCTCGCCTGACTCCGATGTTGGAACGAGATTGTGATCAAGTGAACTTCAATAACTTCAACCCATGGATAGCCTCGGTGCTGAACTCGAACATGGATTTACAGATCGTCATACACGTGTATGCGTGTGCGGCATACGTGGTCAAGTATGTTAATAATGCAAATCGAGGCATGTCAAACCTGCACAAAGAGGTGCGAGCAGTCGTGGAAGAATCTCCCGACTCGAGCGTAACCTACACCCAAGCTCTCCGTCACCTCAGCGTCAAGATGCTGAAAGCAGTCGAGATGTCGGCGCAGGAGGTGGCCTTGTATGTGCGCGGTCTTGGCATGTCGCACTCGAGTCGCGTCGTGGTCACAGCCAACACCTCGTGGCCGGAACGAGTTCGCATCCGAAAGAGTCCGGCGTTAATGGATCGTGACGGGTTGGATGAGAGCAGTACGGACGTGTGGTGCAAAACGACCATACAGAAGTATTAAGACCGCCCGGAAGATCAAGCTGCGCTCACGTACGCCGAACACCTGACGTCGTTCAACGACAACGGCCGACCGAGAGCGCAGCCTGCGGTTCTTCGCTACCACGCCTATCCATTGTCCGACGTGCTGAACTTTAAGCGCGAGCACCTGCTACTCTTCCACCCATTTCGGCGTGAAGTGGATATCCTAGACAAGAACAAGTTTGTTGAAATTTACGACAACTGCGTGGTGGACATCCTGGCTGTCAAAGCTCGCTTCAGCAGTTCGCACATTGATCTTGCAGAAATGGAAGAGCTGTGTAACAGCATAATCAACGAAGAAGTCAGCGAGAGGCTTTCGACAGACAGGCAGAGGCGGAGCGCAGAATGACCGACCGACTTATGGACGTAAATGACGACTCCGACATCCTCGGTGAAGTCGGTGAAAGAACGGCTATACAGCAGCTGGCTCAAGGCGAGAGTGCTCAAGCGGCTGCCGCGAGATGTCCGGCCGTCCAGATGCGCACCGACGTCATGCAAACCAACGTCTACTTGCAGCGAATGATGATGATGAATTCAGGGCAATTCGAGATCGTTCGAGAAGTCATTCAGCGCCTGACCACGCCCGACCCCGAGCTCCTGCAAGTCTTCTTTACTGAAGCAGCCGGTTGTGGCAAGACGTTCGTGCTGCGCACCATAATAGACGCTTACAACCGCTACTTCAGAAGTGCAAACCGGGATGTGAGCATCAATTCTTTCGTGGCCTGTGCGACCACCGGCAAAGCAGCCGTTGCAATCGGTGGGGTTACCGCGCACGCCGTCTTCAATCTCGTCGTATCTGGCAAGAATCGGTACAGGGGTCTTAGCTCGAGCGACGATAATTCCTTCCGCTGCATTTTCAAAGATGTGAAGTGTATTATCATCGACGAGATCAGTATGATGCCGGCGGACACGCCCGCGCTGATTGATCGGCGACTTCGCACCATCTCTCTGAAGTACACCGAACCCTTCGGTGGATTCGATGTCATTCTGTGCGGCGACCTGAGGCAGCTTCCGCCTGTCAGGGCAGCTGAGGTGTAAAGGCGATCTAAATTGCACCAAAGTAGCGCAGTGCGTGCTCGGGGCGCAAGCTCGGCACGCGCAGTGTAGTTCGAAAAGCCAGCCACGCTGGTCGTCGCAGCCCCGTCGCTCGGCTCGCCGCCTTCGCCCTTCTGAGTAGGGACGACGGCACGGCTCGTACAGCCGCCGTCACGTCCCTTCTACATTGGTGACCCGGGAGAACGCGCGTTCCACCGAGCGACACGCTGCCATGGCTCGCTGGCCGGAGCCGCAGTTCGACCCACCACTGCCGCTGTTCTCTTGCAGCTACGTCGGCGCATGGTTCGCTCAGTTCGAGGCCGCTCTGGAGCTTAACCACATCTGGATCCAGGAGTTCAAGCACGCGGTACTCCTCGACGTACTGCCGCTTGCTCTCCAGCTCCACCTCGGCGTTCCACCGCCTGGCCCGCGCCCGTACGACGAACTGCGGCAGCGCGTGCTCGACTTCTTCGGCGCTGCCTACCACCCACTTCCAGTGGCTGACCGCACGGTGCGCGAATCGCTGCCTAGTGGCTGACCGCACGGTGCGCGAATCGCTGCCTGCATTCCCACCGCCAGCGCTACCCGCATCTCAACCTGTGCCCGGAAGCCACCACCAGGCAAGCCTTTCTCCCTCGACTTGCCCCGATACCGTCTTGGCGACAACCCGATGCGCTACCGCACAGTCCCCGGCCTCCGGCTCTCTCCAGGGGTCTCTTACGTACGCGTACGCGCATAATGGCGTCACCAAGGGTATCGACACGACCGCGATACCGGCCACGTCATCGCCTTGCTCGCCTCCAACGATGATACGCGACAGTGGTGCCATCAATGACCCTACGCCGGCTCCTGTGCCTCACGCCATCGGGTCTGGCGCCAACGACGTCGCTCCTGCTATTCGGTCCCCGACCAACGCTCACCCGAGTTTTTCTACGCTGCCGGCTGAGCGAGCCTCCAGGTCAACGCAAGAGCCCTGCCCCGTGCCGTCTCCGCTGCCTCCGACCTTGGCACTGTCCGATACACCGCGGTACCTACAAGCCATCGAGAGCGACGCAGCAGCTGTAACCTTCGGCCCTGCCCTGCGCTGCCCGTCCTCTCATTCGACCCGACTTGCCATTGGGCCCTTCTGGCGACCACGCTGCCAAGTCAGACGTTGGGGGCTGTGCACAATCGTCGCGCGACGAGGATAGGGCAGCTAGACTGACACCATCATCCCGCGACGCGAGCCGCGATGCAGTCTCGCGTCCACCGTCTCATCCTGTCCTTCGCGTCGTGCCCGCGTTGGATATCTCCAGCAGGCAACATGACTGGGCTGCTTCTGCTCCGGCTGTCCCAGATTTTCGACTACCCGCACCGGTGCCATCATCGAGCGTCAGTCCGACGACGCCTTCCTGGCTGTCACGAGCGCCAATCCCGTCCAAGGCCGTTGACCGTGGCAAGACCTGAGACTCCGGCCCGCGCGTCCCGGACCATCTTCTATTGACTCGGGCGGTGTCGCGCGCAGATGTTTGCAGCTTGCGACCTCTACGATGGGTAGGGCAAACCCTGACAAGCGCGTGCTTAAGCCACACCCACCAGAGCTGACGCATCTGCGAGCGCGTGACGACCGCGCTAGCGGCTTGTCGTGCCCACCAATGACTGCGCGCGGTTCCCGTTCGTTCCGCCAGGTCTGCGTGAACTGCTGCAGAGGCGTCTGCCTTCACCCTCTCCGTGCCGGCCTTCTGTGTACCGTGCGTCCGCAACGCCACTCGCAGCCTCGTCCACCGGAAGGACTTGCCAGTTCCATTCGCCTCCAACGGACTCGCTACTTGGACTGACCCCGGACCATTTGAAGCTTTTTGCTGGCATTTAATGTATCGCCGTTCCGTCTGGGCGGGGGGCCCTGTAGCGCCCACCAACGCCGCAGCGCGGAGCACTATGGTCGGCGCTGTAAAGAAAGAAAAATAAAGAAGCGCAGCGCGTGCTCGGGGCGCAAGCTCGGCACGCGCAGTGTAGTTCGAAAAGCCAGCCACGCTGGTCGTCGCAGCCCCGTCGAAGTATCCTGTGGCATAACCTCTCCTACTTCCAGCTCAAAGATGTGCGCCTAAGCGACAAGCGGTTTTCCAGCATACTGACCAAGATCGGGGACGGGAGGGGGCTCGCTCCGGACGAGGTGTCCCTCTTGGAAAACCGCTTTGTCACCACCGAAGAAGCCGGCAGAAGTGCCCGTCCGGAGTGCGCCTTTTCTACACGAACCAAGAAGCTGACGCATTTAACATCGCGACCGCCGAAGCCTGTACCGAATACGCGATCCACGGCTCGGCTGTAGACACCATTTGTGGGCACAGGTCCGGCGAGGAGTACGCACACGCCAAAGCCAGAGTCGCCAACATGTCCAAAATTGAGATGGCCAACTTGACCCACAAGATCCTGCTTTGCATGGGGAAGCCCTGCATTGTCATAGATAACATCGACGTGTCCGACAGTCTCGTCAATGGCAGTGTGGGGATCCCCCCTCAGGCACGTGCAAAGGGACACCGACAACAACCCGCTTCGCTTATGGATTGAGTTTCCCACCGGTGTGGGTGCAGCGGCTCTGCTGAAGGGACGACGCTACCGAGCCAACGACCTTGACATCTGCGGTAATTGGGTTCCCATCGAACTGATCACCATCGGGTGCCACTTGAAGGGAAAGGGGATGGGCCACGTAAACGTTAGGCGCAAGCAATTCCCCGTGATCCAGGTGAGCGCCATAACCATCCATAAGTCCCAGGGTGGCACCTACGATGAGGTTGTGGTCCATTACTCAAAGTCGCAGAACCAGAAGCTCGTGTACGTCGCTCTTAGCAGGGTTACCACCATCGACGGGTTGTATGTGACAAACAAGGACAACGACCATCGGTTCTATCATGTCAAGGACAACCCGGATCGCGCTCTTGCCAATGAATTCAGGAGACTCGGCAACTACCGTCTCCACACCATCACTGCCGAGCGCAACAAGATCCTGACGAAGTACTTCGTCACCGTCGGCTGTGCACACTGTGCAGGCGTCGCCAAGGATTTCATTCTAGCACAGACTACTGTACTGTGCTTCACCGAGACCTGGATGGACTCAAAGTCCCCCTACGAAGTGGATGGGTTTTGCCGCATCAGCGCAACCAAGTGCTCCGACAATCGCGCTGCTGGTGTAGCCATTTACATTAAACGAGAAGTACAGGCGGAGGACGTCTTTCTGGTCCAACAGGTGTACGAGTACGGGGAAGTTTGCGCTGTGCGACTAGGCAGGTTTGGTGGTTGTGTGTGGATACATTCCGCCCGGAATCGGCGAGACGGCAGCGGCAGACCTTGTCGTAAGAGAACTGCAGGCCTGGATTAGAAAGGATGCATTGATAGTTGTGGGAGATTTCAATCAGAACGTCCGGGTATCCACAAAATTTCCAGAGATGCTACACGTGCATGCTGGTTTGGAGATGGCAAGTCCTTCTAATACAATTTCAACCAACCGCAATACGTGTTTATAATTGACGTTCCATAATCAGGACACAGTTAAAGAAGTACTGTAGTTGCCATTTCACGGACCATAAGGCGATGCTTCTTGCGGTCGGCCAGAAGAAGCCAGTTGAAGAACACCAAGTCGAACAGGAAGAAGAATAAGGAATGGAACAAGGACCACACGACGTAAGAGTTCACGAATGCAGGGGGTAGCCTACGTGGATGCTCATACGGGTCCAAGTGACAACTGAATGCGTGGGAACGCCGAAGGAACAGGGGAGCAAGGAACTTTGTAGTGTGCCCAGAACAGTGAAGTAATGTACAACGTGCACATCACGTACGTGTCACAAGAAAATTGTACTGTGAACTAATAAAGGAATGTTGTGTCAGGAGAATTAAGCAGTTATGTGACTCAATAGCATGGCAAGGGAATGAGAAGGCGATGCGAACGGTGCCCGATAACGCTATCGCGTTTCACTCTTAAAGGCGATGCTTAAGCGTCCTCTAATTTTCTGACAGTGAGTTTCCGCGGTCATCGAATGAGATGTGTTCATCTTTGCTTGTGCTCGCGTGACACAATGCTTGTTAATTTAGTTAGTAAGCGAACGTTTAGAAGTTTATACGCCTGAACGGCTGATAAAACTACTATCCTGGCTTCGTGTAGCTGTCTACTAATTTGCTGTCGCAATCAATGATTTGCCTTTCGTGCGAAACTGAGCAGTGTGCTGAAGTTTTGCAGTCTTCACTGAAACCAAGCACAAAAATAGTGACACGCGACATACGACGGAAGCACTGACGACCACTTCATGCAGATTTCTCTTGAGCACGCATTTCCTCTTGCTCCTGACCCATCTCCGCTAAACCCACCATTTTTCTTTCTCTCTTCCTTTTGTTTTAAATCGAGGGTTTGACGAAAACTTGTCTGCTCGGGTATGATGGTGTTAAAGAAAAGCGGACACCGACCATGGAATTAAAACGCTAAAAGAAAACAAACTAGAGGTTTCGGCTTCCATACGGGAGCCTTCTTCACAATTAATGGTTGCAGGTGAAGTTTGTATGCCATATATTGACACATAACTAAAAAAAAGGTGCGTAAGCAGTAGGGAATATGCCGTTATTGCGATTGAGCGTGTGTGCAGTTTGAATGTGTTATGATTCCATATGGAGACGTGCCATCTGGTTGCGCTCAGTGTTGGTGATACGTGCATTATCCCAGTCAATATGACCCAAGATTTCAGCATGCGCAGTTATAGCATTTGTCCAATAATTTCTTTTGTTGACTTCATAGCTACGCACATTGTTTGCGCCATCTTTCTTTATTGCGATAGCAATCATAGGGACACTCCAAGCGAATTTTAACGCGATAGCGTCAAGGGCCCCGTGTCGCAGAAAATCAGGCGTCGTGGGTGCGGGCGCGCCGGCGTCGTTGGCGGAAATAATCATCCCGAACCACCCCGACCGCGCAGGCCCTCCGCGTGGCGCAAGGCGTTAGTGAGCGAAATTGAATTTCTCAAAGTATAAAATCCGTCAGAAAAATCGTAAAGTACGACTTGACCACAACCTACAGACTTGATAGCGTCGGATTGTAATTTTGAATATACGAGAAAACATAATTCTCTTACGGCTGAAACTCGAACACAAACCCCTTTTCCAGCGTTTCTACAATTCACACAGCGGCGCGCCGCGGTTCCGTCCTTGCAAAAACACCATCCAGATGGCGCTCGCCTCCTTGGTAGCCGCGCGCGGAGGCGAAGTTGGACAAAAAAGCTGCAGTTGCCGGGAAGCCTGATAAGCATCCAGGGATCTTTGAACGCTATCGCGTTCCACTCTTAAAGGCGAAGCTTAAGCGTCCTCCAAACTTTTTTGCTGTCGTCGTCATGCCATGCCATGCATGACGATGCCATGCCATACTACAAGACATGCGGTATATGCGGGTTATATTTCCACACCATTCTAGCACTAATGTTGCTCATACCAGGTGTCACATTCTTGACATTATTCTTCGGAATTTTGAGAATGGCAGCCCACAAACAAATGTCATGAAACAAAACACCGACAGCGCATGCCTTTTATCTTATACCTTAGGCTTAAATATTAAAAGTGCAGAACAATAACAGAGCTCAAACCTGAAAATGACGTAACTTTATTGGCGCTGCTGTGCAATACCTCCGGGATCGGCCCAGGAGAGAGGTTTGAAACATACCCGATACGAAAAAGTGGTGGTGAAGTCGCTAAGAAAGGCGTCGGATTTAATTAACAAACATCAATGAAATTTTCCGATGGCAGGATTCAAACAGAGGATTCAAACACTGCTTCGCCCTTAGGGCGAAACTGTGACATTTTTAGATATATGTTTCATGCAAACTTCACCTGTAAATGAATGTGAACACGGCTCCCGTACGAGAGCAGAAACAATTTGTTTTCTTTTGAAGTTTTCATTCCGTGGTCAGTGTTCGCTTTTCTTTACCACTTTCTCTGAAGTGAAATTTAAGTGACGTGAATCCGGGAGCTGCACAACTTTTTTTCCGCGTAATTAGGAATAAGCAATTGAAATCGCGGAGTCCTTACCGTTCATTTACCCGTACGCAGAGTCGTGGTAACGTCGGTATTCTTACGGTATTCGCCCCCAAAACGGCGCCATTAAAAAGCGCGGGCACTAGAAACTTTTGGCACACTCAATGGTAATACTTCGTAGAAACTTTGAAGTCAGTTTCCTTTGCATGCACTATTATTAATTCTTATATTGCATTGAACTTATGTCCGTAAAAAATATTACTTTAAATCGAAATGGTTTCATTAAAATGATGTCGCAGAAACCCTTTCAAGGCAACGTATGTTCAATTCATGTGCACGCTCCCAGAACGTATCTTCCATGAACACTCTTGTTAATGAGCCTGCCAGCGAACATTTTCACGGCCCAATTGGGAACCTGGAAAGCACATATGTCCAGTTTTTTTTTTTTTTTTTCTTTCTGCGAACTTTCTTTTGTGTTCGGCACCCATTCGAGCTATTATAGGATGCGACGTCAAGCTCGCGGACATACCGGTCACTGGTCAGCGTTCAAGAGGGAGAAAATATGCTTTGGTCATGCAATGAGGAGGTACGAGCAAGATGGCAAGACGCCGTCCGTCATGCTCTCGAGGTCAGCAAGGAACGGAGAAAGTACATGGCAAATGGAAAAGAAGACCCATGAGACTATTGACCCTATATGAAAAAAATTCACCGCTCCTGCTCAGGGAAATAGAAGAATCCGAGGGGCTCAATTTTTAGTCAGTCCGCACTAACAACCATACGATATGAAACGGCCATTCAGGCCATATATAGCATAAGAAGAAGGATTTATCCTGGATATAGGTGTTTTAATTTGTACCGGTGGCTGGAACATGTATGCGAAACTTATACAGGACGGTAAGGAAATAAGTACGCAACATTGATTGGTTACGCACGCTTATAATGAGGGATGTCGTTTAGAAACCCCCTTTCGTGGTAAGAGGGGCCAGAAAAAAAAATCCATTGCCTCTGTTGACCTGCAGATAGTGGCGCTAGCCCATGCTTTGTGTCCACTTTTTTACTCTACACAAGGTCATTCATACAGTGGTCATGACAGCAAACACCTAATTAACGCTATCTCATTAAAAGTACAGAGGACTGAAATGCCCACGAAGGAGCTCCGAAAGACGTTTTGAAAGGCGTGTTGAACTTATTGGTATACCCGTGCCATTGATTGCAAAAATCACGTTTTTAAATCTGACACATTACACAAGAAATCTTGTCTCAGCACTATTCGCCTCGATGCATGGATAAATATTATGAGCATCCTCTTTGAAACAGGGTGGTGGCGGATGCCACCCAGTTTATTTTTACTTTTCTTCTGCGCTTTATCGATCATTAAGACCCATGGTTCATGTTAACAAGCCATCCAGCCACATATAAACTTATTGCTCAAAATATATTTGTTATACTCTCTGTCTTTGCGCCCCCCCCCCCCCCCCCCACTAATACTCCGCCGTTCTTTACTATCTCCACCGCAAACTTATTCACCTTTATTTTACTATCCTTAAAGCCCCAAACCTCAGACCGCGTTACTACGTCTACATTGACCTCTGGGTATAGATACTGCGGCATGCTAACAAAATATGCCATATTGTTCCTGCGCTACTTCCGCACTTGTTCCGGCACAGAACGTATATTCAGGCGCATGCGATTAACCTTTTCTTTCACTTAAAATTGAAGTCTGAACATGTGCCCAATATCTTGCAGGTGGACGGAAAACCTGTGCAAGAAACATCCCGTACACGAGCACAAGTTGCCTGAAACTGTGGCAAAAAGCCAGACTTGTGCCACCTGAGGTATATATGTGCATAAAGCCAGTATAGCAAGCCCTTTCAGAGTTCACGATGATGCGTTCATGACAGGGTGCGACAAACAGTCAGTAGCCGTTATCGAAGGCCCAGTGACAAATGCTAATTTTTCCATCTTGTGCTCACTGAGCTAGAATTATTCTACCCTGAATAAGGGTTCCGGAGATGTGGGAGCCTTTCTAGCATGCCTTATTGTCAGTTTCAACGCTTAGGTCATATTGCATATGCAAGCCTTCGAGATCCGCCACTGCGTGCAGCAGCTTCTTGGATGCAGTGTATAGTACAGGTATAGTCGGCGCTTGCGGATACAATGACATGACGGTAATGTTCACACCTCATCAGTCATAGGGTCACTGACAGCGACACGCGGAAGGTAATTGAGGTTCATCAGATAAAGTGGTTTGTAAGCTTGGAACGGTGATGTCGCGGTGTAGTGACAGTGAACGGGCAGAAACACTACCAGAAGGAATAGATAAAGATCCGGAATATTTTAACGGACAAACTTGTCCCTATATAAAGAAAAGAAACACTTAAGTTACATCGATAGCGGCGAGCATGACCGACGGTCGTCAAATCTGGGCAAGTCTATCGGCTATTTATGCGTCACTGCGTATCCCAGAAGAATATTGCGAAGATTAGATATTGTACAACACTATAGAGCGCGTCCAATCTGATTAAGCACACCTGTCTCGCTAATTGGCGAAAGCGCTCACAAAATTCCACACCGCAAGTGCGTTTCGCGTCGAGCGATAACATGAAAACAGCGATAATTTGGTGAAATAGTTTACCAAAATAAAGTAAGACTATTTGTATACGTGCGGGTGCCAATGAGACCATATATAGTGAAAAACAGTCGCGCGATGCTAAAAACGGAACATGACAGCAAAACACTAAGCGTGAAATGAAATGACGCCAATAAGAAATAGGATAAATTTCCACAGTTTGTTAGCGTTCGTAAAACAGTTTAAGGCGCACTACATGGACGGCTTCAGTTCGTGCGCGGCACCGCTGTGACTGCGTAACACCGTTGGGCACGACTACGTATAAAGTCTAGTGCACAAACGTCGGAGTATCTTGGCCCGCCGACATAAATATGCCCTTGAATTGAATTGAATTCTGGGGTTTTACGGGCCAAAACCAAGATTTTATTATGAGGCACGCCGTAGTGGGGACTCCGGATTAATTTTGACCACCAGGGGATCTTTAACGTGGCCCAAATTAAAGCCCTTGCCCCAAATGCACGGGACACGGGCGTTCTTGCATTTCGCCGCCATCGAAATGCGGGGATTCGATCCCGCGACCTCGTTAGGGTGGCTAGAAGGGGAGGTGTGAATACCGGCGGCGCTTTCCTGCAGGCGCGCGTGACCCCCTTGCGCACCGATGCCACCAGGGGAAATATGGCACTACCGCTCGCGGCGCGGGAGGCATAGCCGCGCCGGCCTGCCGGCCTCGCCTCGCCTCCGTGCCTTCGCCGTCAGTTTTGATCTCGTTGCCTGTTTTGTGGTGTTTCTCGCGATACATAGCGTGTTGCACAGCGTCGTCGTGGCATTGCCAATTGCCATCCTAGTATTATTCACGAGGCCTTTCACGCTAGCTCAATCTGATCACCACCGCCTTTTCTAAATTCTGTTTTTTTTTTTTCCTTAGGTTTATCGTTCGCGGCTTTATTAACGGAACTGCAGTCTTGATACCACGTCACATTCCTGCCCTCTCATAAGATACCGTGCCCACAGTACTTCCGAACTTGCCAAAATACATTAGCAGGACTCTGACGAAAGAAATAAAAAGAAATGTCTCACACGCTCCACGGGTCCCAGGTTCGGCACGCAAACCACGCCTACTATGACCCTGTATGCCTGGACTACATATTCGACTCTCTGAGTACGAATAAAGTATTATTATTATTATTATCT
>NW_023605715.1:0-59999 GCF_013339745.2 Dermacentor silvarum
AAATTCCACCAGAGGATCAAGGATGCGGAGTGCTACTTCAATTTGATTTGATTCACCTAATATATCATTGCATGGGCGCGTAGCCGGGGGGGGCTGATGGGGCTTCAAGCCCCCCCCCCCCCCCGAAATTTTTTCGTGCCTGCATGGCACCGCCGACAAAAACTACCACCGAAGCCGGGGGATTTCAGTGCAAAAAAACCAATGAATAATATATATAATAATGCTAAGAATTAATAATAAAAATAAGAAGAAGAATAATCACAATATTATAGAGAGGATTATTATTATCACAATAAACGACACTTATTACATCTAATAAGAATTGAACAGCCATATGAAGAAGACATGACAATCCCGGCGATCATCATCACGAGGAAAGGCACGAGATTGGCGTTCGGACACCACCATCTTGTTCTCCCTGCCTACTGTTCCGAGCTGCCGCCTGTTTGTTGGATTCGCCCAATAAACCTCTTTACATTTGGTGGATCGTGCTGGGTACGCACATCGCCGGCACCCTGGAACTCCGATCCCGCACGTTGCACTCGACCATGCCAGCTGACGCTACCCAACCGCCGCCACCTCTCCCGGCCACTGTTTGCCCCGCCCGGTTCGCCAGCGAGACCCCCCGGTCTTTTCGGGTACGGAAGACCAGGACGTCGAGGACTGGCTGTCGTCCTACGAAAAAGTTAGTGGACCCAACAAGTGGGATGACGCTGCTAAGTTGAGTACCGCGAACTTTTACCTGGCTGGCGTGGCGAAGCTGTGGTATACGAACCACGAATCGGAATTTGAGAACTGGTCCGCTTTCAGGGAGGCAATATCTGCCGTTTTCGGTCGCCCTGCCGTGCGGAAGTTACGCGCCGAACAACGGCTGCGCACACGGGCACAGGAACCAATGAAACTTTTACCGCCTATATTGAGGACATAATCGATCTCTGCAGGCGCGTCGATGCCTCAATGAGCGAAAGTACCAAAATACAGCATATTATGAAGGGTGTCGACGACGATGTTTTTCAAATGCTTCTTGCGAAGTCTCCTGGCACTGTGTCTGAGGTGGTAACCCTGTGCCAGAGCTATGACGAATTGAGAAGGCAGCGAGCTCTCACCCGACGTTCACCTCAGACGTACAACCAACCACTCGCTGCCCTGGACGTCGTGCCTGACCAGTCATACCTTCTCGCACAAATGAAAGACTTTGTGCGTGAGGAGGTGGCCCGTCAGTTGTCTCTCCTGCCGTTTGCTCAACGTCAGGAGCTCCCACAGCAGCAGCAACTGCAGCAACCAATCCCGTTGGCTCCCGTGCTTCGACATGTCATTCAAGAACAGATTTCCGAGGCCACGCCGGTGCCCATTCAGCAGCATCCTGTCGCCGCGCCTCTTAGTTACGCTGAGGTAGTAAAGCGGCAGCAGCTACAACAGCGCTCACCGTTCCATGGTGTGTCGTATGCTGCAGCCCCGACTCAGCCGTCCGTGACATGGGCTGCTCCCATCAATGCAAATCCCTGGCGAACGCGCGACAACCGGCCGATCTGTTTTGCATGCGGCGGCCCTGGTCATATCGCCCGACACTGCCATCGTCGTGCCCCAGGATACTCTGACGCCCGTTCACTGAACTATATGGATCGTCCCCGCTCTCTTGATGAAAGTCAGGATCCCGAAACAAGCACGTCCTCACGTGACTATCCGCAACCCACGTGTCGTCACCTTCACCGCTCACCTTCACCCGTCGCCGCTCCTTGTCGCCCATGCGTCGTCGACAAGCCCCTGAAAATTAGGGAAACTAGCCCCCGCAGTTCATGAGGCAAGAACTGCGCTGTCGAAATGCTCAAGTCATCGAACTTTGCCGTCGAATATTGTCGAAGTTTTTGTTGAAGGCACCATGCGTATGCTCTTGTCGATACCGGTGCTGCCGTTTCTGCTATATAGATGCCAAACTTTGCCGCAAGCTTCGAAAAGTGACTACGCCTCTTGAGATGATGCCCTTACGTACAGCGAATGGAGACCCTGTTCGGCCTATAGCCGCCTGCACTGCTGGACTTATCATCGCTAAAGAACACTATATTGTTGAGTTTATCGTCCTTTCATCCTGCTCGCACGACATCATACTTGGCTTTGGGACTTTCTATCGTGTAATCACGCCGTTATTGATTGTGCCAGATCTGAACTTGAGCTCTTCCCGTTGTGTGACCCGCCCTACAACCACACTCATCAAGCCGCCCACAAACTAGTAACAGAGGACACAGAAATTCCGCCGACATCAGTTGTTTTGCTCCCCGTGTTCTGCAACAGCATATGTGACGAAGCTGCATTCTTTGAACCATCACGCCTCCTTCTAAGTCGGAAGCCACTTCTTCTGCCTTATTCGACCCTGTCTATTTCGAATGGAACAAGCGCTCCCTGCCTCACAAATCCTCTTCCGTATCCCATCCAACTGCTTAAAGGTGAATCCCTTGGATGCGTGCAACCCATTGATATCGGCCAAATGTTTTCCGTGCAGCAAGATTCCGCTCGACGCGACCTCGATGCCGTCAATGCTCTTAACCCTTCTGATGTACCAGCTGCCGACCTATTCAATTCGTCGATCGCAGACGGACTGTCACCATTTGCACGCTCTGCTCTTCTCCAGCTGCTCTACCAGTTCCGCGAGTCTTTCGATGTTGCCCAACGTGCCCTTGGCCGAACTTCTACCATTGTTCACTACATCGACACCGGCTCCAACTCGCCAGTGCGACAACGTCCGTACCGTGTCTCCACCGCGGAACGTCAAGTTATTACCGACCAGGTTGACGATATGCTTAAACGCGACGTTATTCGCCCTTCACAAAGTCCGTGGGCATCCCCTGTGGTTCTCGTTAAAAAAAAAGATGGCTCGATTCGCTTCTGCGTGGATTACCGGCGTCTAAACAAGGTCACTCGGAAAGACGTGTACCCTTTACCCAGAATTGACGATGCCCTTGATTGCTTACAAGGTGCCGAGTTTTTTTCATCGTTAGATTTGCGTTCCGGGTATTGGCAGGTGCCTTTAGCAGAGGCCGACCGTTCAAAGACAGCCTTCGTCACGCCTGACGGTCTATATGAATTTAATGTCATGCCCTTCGGCCTCTGCAGTGCGCCTGCCACCTTCAAGCGCATGATGACTCGGTTCTGCGGGGTTTGAAGTGGCACATATGTCTCTGCTACCTCGACGACATTGTTGTCTTTGCGCCAGATTTCGCAACCCATCTCGAACGCCTCAACCATGTCCTGACTTGTCTGAAGAACGCTCAGCTCCAACTCAATCTCAAGAAGTGCCGTTTTGCTGCGCGAAAACTTACAATTCTCGGTCACGTCGTATCAAAGGACGGTGTACTTCCGGACCCGGCTAAACTACGTGCCGTCACCGACTTTCCCAAACCGACGACTCTAAAGCAGTTAAGAAGCTTCGTAGGGTTATGCTCCTACTTTCGCCGGTTTGTGCGCAACTTCGCCTCTATAATTGCGCCTTTGACCCAACTTTTAAGCAGCGCCACCAGTCTCTCGTCGTGGTCTTCTGAGTGTGACCAAGCCTTCTCCACCCTCCGCCGTCTCCTGACGTCACCACCTATACTGCGCCACTACGATCCTAAGGCCGCAACTGAGGTTCACACAGACGCCAGCGGTGTCGGCCTGGGTGCTGTTCTCGCACAACGAAAGCCTGGGTTCGCAGAGTATGTCGTCGCATACGCCAGCAGAACGCTCACCAAGGCTGAGTCAAACTATAGCGTCACCGAGAAAGAATGCTTGGCAATAGTCTAGGCGCTTGTCAAGTTCCGCCCATACTTATATGGCCGCACGTTTGATGTAGTTACGGACCATCATGCATTATGTTGGTTGTCTTCGCTGAAGGATCCGTCAGGTCGCCTTGCCCGCTGGGCTCTTCGACTTCAAGAGTTTGATATCCGCGTTATATATCGTTCCGGACGCAAGCATGCAGATGCTGATGCACTATCGCGGTCACCACTATCCACCGAAACTGCATCCTTATCCACTATAGACCACCCACTGTCAGCTCTTGACGTCGCCACGTGTCCTCTGCACAGCGCCACGATCCATGGATCGCTTCACTTCTTGACGTTTTATCCGAGGCACCCACCCTTTCGCCCACTCGAACACTGCGACGCCAAGCTTCGCACTTCAGCGTTCGTGATGGGCTCTTGTACCGGCGGAACTACTCGCCAGATGGTAGGAAGTGGCTCCTAGTGATCCCCCGAACGCTGCGCTCTACAATCTGCGCGTCCTTTCACTCCGACCCGCAGTGTGCTCACGGCGGTGTCTTCAAGACCTATGAACGCTTACGCAAAAGGTACTACTGGCGCGGAATGTTTCGCTTTGTCCGCAAGTTCATTCGCGGCTGCCACGAGTGTCAGCGACGAAAAAACCACCGCATCCTGCCGCAGGTTCATTACAGCCCCTTCCGTGCCCAGACGGCCCATTCGACCGCGTTGGAATTGACCTTTATGGACCTTTGCCTTTGACCACAGCGGGAAACCGATGGGCTATCGTTGCTGTCGACCACCTTACACGATACGCCGAAACCGCTGCTCTTCCCACGGCGACAGCACAGGACGTCGCCTCTTTCATCCTCAATCGTTTTGTGCTGCGACACGGTCCTCCTCGTGAACTCCTCAGTGACCGTGGCCGCGTATTTCTCTCCGATGTAATTCAAGCACTTCTCCACCAGTGCAATATTGTACATCGGACGTGTACTGCCTACCACCCTCAGACGAACGGTCTGACTGAGCGGTTTAATCGGACACTGGGCGACATGCTTGCGACACATGTTGCATCTGATCAAACAAACTGGGACCTGGTTCTTCCATTTGCGATATACGCGTATAACACCGCTACGCAAGTCACAACCGGTTTTTCCCCTTTTTCCTTCTGTACGGTCGCCAGCCATCGCACACTATCGACACGTTGCTGCCATACGCACCAGATGCCTCAGAGTGCACGCCCGTGTCGGAAGCCGCCCGTTACGCTGAAGACTGCCGACAACTAGCCAAGCGCTTTACTACGGACGACCAACAACGCCAGAAAAACGCCCGCGATGACGACCACCCTCCTGTCGCACATTCGCTCCTGGAGCACTTGTCTGGCTTCATGTACCGCCCTGCGCTCCTGGCTTGTCATCTAAACTGCTTTCCAATTATCATGGTCCCTACCGCGTCGTCGAGCGTACATTCTCCGTAAACTACGTCACTGAACCTCTTACGCCGCCCGGCGACCGTCGTCGACGTGGACGTGATGTTGTTCACGTAGACCGCCTCATGCCGTACTTCGACCCTCGTATCCCCGCCTGTTAGATCGCCAGGATGGCTCCACCTTCCTCGACGGGGGCAATTATAATGAAGAAATGAAGAGAATGACATCCCGGGCTGAGCGATCATCATCACGAGGAGAAGGCACGAGATCGGCGTTCGAACACCACCATCTTGTTCTCCCGGCCTGCTGTTCCGAGCTACCGCCTGTTTGTTGGACTCGCCCAATAAACCTCTTTACATTATTATTATTATTATTATTATTATTATTATTATTATTATTATTATTATTATTATTATTATTATTATATTATTATTATTATTATTTTATTATTATTATTTGCGGACAAACTTATATATAAAGTTTGTCCGCAACAGTCGCCATGTCTAGTAGTAGCGTTTATTTTATTGAAGAGACCCCAAACGAAGCATGCTGACAGTTCCTTTCTCTTCCCCCGCGATCCTTCCATTTATGCCAGCTGCCACGAGCGAAGAGTGGTTATTCACCCGTTTCGTCACGGCGTTGGCTTTACGCATTCTCTGTATCCTCTTTCTACCGTTCTAGCTCCCCTCTTGACTGTTGCGCGTGAGTACAGAGGGAAGCGCTGCAGCTTCTGGAATACTTTTGAAGGGGGCTCACGCGTAATAACAGACATCCAGAGGACACTGTGTCGAACGGCCAGGGAATTCCAGAGGTCATTGTTGCGACGCCCCCCGAGTCCATTGGAAAGGTCTCCTAGACACTTCTCCAGCGGCCCTGTCGTGTACATTACACACGTTCTCAACTACCCCCAGGCGCGGCATGTAAGACAGCAACAGCAACAGCGCAGTGCTTCGGCAGAACAGCCTTCAATGCATAAAACTACGTTTTGTTAAGAAATTAACTTGAACGCCAATGCATTTCTCCGCAAAGTTCGGGAACATATATATCTCGAAACTGCTGTCATCCTGAAATTCGTTCCAAGTGAATCCGCCTTGCGAACTCCATGGCTAGAATTTGTAAATTGCAAAATGGGCCGTAAGGTAATTAGTTGAAAACTGAATTAGTGATTTTTAATTAGTCGATTATGCATTTCAATTTTTTGTGCAAGTAATGTCCCCCTCTTCGAGTAGACCAGCTCATTAACTAGAATCATGCTATCTACCACAGGCAACTCTTAAACATTTTTTAAAGTGTTCGCTGAAACACCCTGTATGACGAAGGCACGCTTGCAGGTACTGATGGCTCTGAAATATGTTGCAGCGCTAGACATTTTAGGGCGTTTTAGAGCGCTGCTCTTAGGCGCTCGTTCCTCCGGCGAGCGTCGGCGTAACCGAGCTAACGAGCACAGCGAAAGATGTAAGAGCGAACGCGGAGCGCAGCGGGGGATGAAAGACGCGATGAGGAAAGCGGAGGAGGAGGGTATGTCGAAAACGTGAGAAGAAAAGCGTAGTGCGGCAACGATGGCTACGAGATGGCGCCAGAGTAGTGCACGTCGTCTGAGAGGTCTGTCTGCGGCGGCTGCTGTGAATCGCACCCACGTGTGGCCTCTCGCGATCTCTAGATTGGTGAGGCAGTCGCACCACACTTCGCTCCGTTTGCAACGTGCCGCACGAGACAGATCGTCCGCGCCAGCCAATATATCGTGAAATGAAAACACGTATAGAGCTGCGCTCAAATTTCGAATTAGGGAGAATCGTAATCGTCGGTGAATTTTTCACAAGTAAATTCGTCCTCAATCATCGCAGCCTCTTCAGCGTTTTCAATACTCACGCGCGCACGCTGCACAGAGCCAAATGATAAATAAAAACACGTCAAACTCTCTAAGGTTACTGTTCCGCGAAACGTAATAAACAACGTGCTCCCTGTAGCCACGGGTTTATTTGGGAGACTAAAAAAAATGTCACAGTTTCGCCCTAAGGGCGAAGCAATGAATGCGATAGCAACACAGCAATGTCATACGAAGTAAGGTGAACGGCTTTGGTAGCAATATGAATTGTAGTAAACATGAGCTGATTAAGTAAGCAGGTGTGCTGTGGCGTAAGTAGACCGACATGAAGAGAGACTCGATGACCACGAGAAGGCGCGTGTGAAACGGTGGTGTTGATGAGAAGCGCTTCCCGTGGGCAGCGCGTGCGAAGGGACACACCTGTAGCGCTGCACTGCCGACCCGGGCAGCATTGCGTGTGTAGCGTGCGTTGGAAAATGTGGCCCGACTATTACTAACTGATTGAACAAGCGTGGTGTGAGCGCGCACAAACATGAATAGATCACACTGAATGACTGCAGACAACGACTGTCAAAACGCTGGCAGCAAGCGCATACGCCGCAGCAACGGCGAAGGTACGTGCGGTCTATCGCTTCAACGGAAACTGAGCGGCGAATGCACGGCGCATAAAGGTCAGAGCCGTGTGGAGATAAGCGACGGTGCGAGCGAGCGACGAGCGCGGTTGTTGGCAGAGTAGAAGTGCGCCCCCCCCCCCCCCTCCCTCCGGCGCTGGCTTCCCGCTTCCTTGCTTGCGCGTGGGAGATTGAGTGCGTTCGCTCTCCGTGATAGCGCGCGTCCCCGCACGCTTCCGCTCGACCATACGGCGCGCGGCGAAGACTTTATCTATAGGGAACCTCACGGCGACGGCGACGACGACGGCGACGGCGACGGCAGAAATCCGGTTGAAGTGTCCATATAATTGCTATCGCAATAAAATTACGGCGCTTTCTCACTCATGGTCCTGAGGCTCGTTTGTCACGCGCGCCCCCTGGGCAGCGCTGGTTCGCAGAGGTAGAGCACGGCCGCTCGATGAAACGCACGAGGTGCGGCCTGCCACGTCGCCCGAAACCGGTGTGAGGCGCCTAGTTCTCCGCGCCACCGCAAGGGCGCCACTGCTCTGGGACAGGCGCGCGGGTGAGAGCGTTTCTTGTGCGCCGTCCGCATGCTTCGCGCAGCGGCCGCGCTTCGCGTTTAGATTTATTGACGCGAGAGTTGTGCTTTTTTGCCAAAATATAAAATAAAATATCAACGCTGCTTGCAAGCATATCAATATACCCAAGAGTCGGTATTGGGCCGCTTATAGGCTCACATAGGCCAGGACGGCACACTTCTGCCGCTGGTTTCGAGCCTTATGACCATCATTTAAGAGAACTGGCGAGTTCTTTATGAGAGGCAGTACTACTGATGCAGTGGGCGCGTTTCTTGAGTGTGCTTATTTACTTGCCTCGCTTGACATGCTTATTTGCTGGTAAAAAAAAAGAAAAAAAAAACGTTTTATGAAACTTCTTACAAATGCGTGCGTAATGACATAGGTTTGTATAACTATTTTCTGGTAGATTTCTTTAGTTTCACCTTTCTAGAAAAATGGGGTAGGTAGCAGTTTATAACGGATCATACATTCAGCCACATTGCCGGCGTGTGGCATATTTATGTAAAAACGATGCAGTGAAAAAACGTTGTTCAGCGTGAATAGAGCACTAGCTATGTTAAGAAAAAAAAAAGAACCGTCTAATATGAAACTTCTTAGAAATGCGTGCATAATGACAGGTTTGTATAATTATTTTCTGCCTGATTTCGTTAGTTTCACCTTTCTAGAAAAATGGGGTCGATAGCAGTTTATAACGGATCGTACATTAAGCCACATTGCGATATGTAGCATATTTATGTAAAGACGATGCCGTGAAAAAAAGTTGTTCAGTGTGAATAGAGCAATTGCAATGGTGAAAACAAAAAAAAAAGATCGAGGGAAGCTGTATTTTCTTTATTCACACGATGTGAAGCAATGGAAAAGAACCTCGTTCAACAGCTTTAAAATCGTACTACCTTCCG
Source organism: Dermacentor silvarum (assembly GCF_013339745.2). NCBI lineage: Eukaryota > Metazoa > Arthropoda > Arachnida > Ixodida > Ixodidae > Dermacentor > Dermacentor silvarum. The sequence continues at coordinate 9,074 of NW_023605715.1, forward strand.
TGACGGAAGCTTGTAGGCGAGTTTTAACAGCTCCACAGTTGCATTCAGGTCCCCGGTCCAGTTCGCCAGTAGCGGCTGTAACAATTTGCTTAGAAACACCTTACACAGTTCCTCGGTGTGGCCGTCGGTGAAGTGAAGCGAACACACCAATTAAAAATGTGTCCCTCGGCTCCCAAATGCTTCCTTTGCCACTTGTTCCTGTCGCGAAATGTTTTTCAGCCATTCGTTACGGCGTTCTACGTCGCTCGGGAACTCAGGGTACCGGATTACTGGTTCTTTTCTTGCGTTAGTAACACACAGCGGCACGCAACAGTTACGCGGGGTAGTTCCACATGCAACGCGACAAGGATTACCACGTGTGCGGACAAAAGGCGTGCAAGCAAGACGCGAAATCTCTCCCGCGGCGCCTTCCCGGAGGGAGAGCAGTCCTAAAGCCCAGCAGTCCCGCAGCAGTAGCGCCACCCCTAAAAAAGCGGCGGCAAATGTCAACTTTCGCTTCACGGCTCCGCCCATACTTCGCCGCGCGACGTGGCAGGCCGCACCTCGTGCGTTTCATCGAGCGGCCGTGGGTAGAGTCACTCTAGCCAATGCCTCCTTTAGAAGCCTGGTTCCGCGTGAGTCGAGAAGCCTGGTTCCTGCCACCATCATCCATGCCTGCCACTCTCCTCTTTCCTCCTCTGCACCAGAGTAGGCTGCGAGCGCGAGCCGCGGCGGCCGCTCGAAACTTAAATCACGTGGTGCTGCCTCCGAGATTTTAACAGCGTCTGTTGCAATCCCGCAGGCAGGACCCGCAATCTCTCGTGAAGTCATTGGTCGAGCGCGCACCTGCCGCGTAATCGTAACTTCCTCCGCAACAGGAAGTAGGGTAGGCAGCAAGCGCCGTCTCTCCGCGACTACCCCAAACTACGGGAACCTCCGCTCCAATGGGCAAACGAGAGACGCGGCAGGCATCTAGTAAAAGAGGCATTTAGCAGAGGAGCTGGATCCCGTGCCGAATGCGGAGGAATAGAATGAAAGGCGATAGAAGCGCAGATCTGGCGGCGCGCTGCCGGCGACACGGTCATTGCGCGTGGCCTTCTGGCACGCACTGGGCCGCGACTTTGTAGCAGTGCCCTTTCCCGATGCTAATGCCTATCGTCGCTTTTCGCGTTCGTGAGTGGTCAAAGCGACGCTCCGCCCGCCGAAATTTATTAGCCAGAGTTTCTCACTATTTCTCACTATATAGTGAGAAACTCTATGGTATTAGCATCGCTATAAGCGCGGCCCTCTATAGGGCAGACTGTCGCACGCACGAGTGGTTTGTGCACGTAACCACCATTTCCGTTTTCCGTGACGTTCCGGGCCTTCACGTCCCAAAGTGCCACACGGCTTGCGCTTTGAAATAGTCGCATTAAACGGGGATGTAATATTTTACTGGGACTAGGTCAACACCTATTAAAAAAAAGGAAAAACGACAAAAAAATGTTTGCGCTACTACTCCTTTAGTATAACAACTGCAGGAGGGACAGCAGGACTAACTCTACAGGGCAAAGGAACGTGACGCCCTAATGCAATGACAACCATACGGTCGTCGGTGGGGTTTAACTGGGCATTGCCGTGTGCGACAGTTAAAGAGAGTAGCGGGAAAAGCCCCGCACTCAATGATGAGAGCAGGACCGTGTGCAAATAAAAAAGACAGGTCACTCGGGATCAAACCTGGGCCCGGTGCTCAAACAATAGCACCGGCAAACCATCTAATAGCTGCGTTGACCTGAAAGGACCTAAACCTCGAGATGAGTGTGTGTCGCGCGCGCCACACGCCGACTGCGACGTTCAATACCGCGACAATTTTTGAAAGGAACACGTGTGCGCCCTGGACGTCAGTGCCTGGGTCCATCTCAAGTCATGAGTGCCCTTGAAAAATAGATCTTTAGTTGCAAGTCTAAGTATATCTTTAGACTCTCTTCTTATGTAACCTTTAGACTTATGCACACCCGGCCACAGAAGTTTACAGACCAGGGGATCTCTGGATTCTCAGAAAACACAGCGCACACGAAGCTATCAGCACTCTGGGGACTCGATCCCCATCGCATATCGCTTTCAAAATGCCCCCCCCTCCCCCGGTGCCTTGCGCGCGACCGAAGACGGCGCGCTTCCTCCCAGCTTTTCTCCCTTCGCGAGCGAGATTGAGCCGCCATTGTCGATTCACCCTCGCACGCTTTCACTCGCACGTACAGCATCCCGCGACGATGTTACTGCCCGTGGACTTTATACGGAACATCACGGCGACGACGACGGCAGAAATGCGCCTGGAGTGTCCATATAATTGATATCGCAATAAAATAAGTTACCGGTTCGGCACGAAACGGTTCAAGTATATAAGGCTACAACAGGTGCTCCATAGCTTGCACGATTCTTCGATTAATTGCTATTTCAATCGGCGCACCATACTTGCAGTTCATTGCGACTCACGAGTTGCGTTGTATGCGAGAATGGGGGTAGACGATGAGTATGTGCTGGTAACTATGGCCAGTTTGGCAGAGACGCTTGCGCTTCCGAAGTCGGCTATTCCAGCTATGTTCAGCAGCCGAAAAGTTGTTTCAGGGGCTTTGCGGGATCATTTCTTGGAACACTACCAATTTGGCCGTTGGGTGAATTTGTTACTAAAATTATATTAAACTAGATTAACTTAGAAAGCAGGAAAGATGATGTCCTCAAGAAGGGATATCAACGAGTTCAGCTGCATGATTTATTGCAACCATAACACGGTAGTCACTAATGAATGCCCTCACCTACTCAGTGAGGGGTAACCGCGGCTACTAGTTTACTGTACCATGGCTGTAAACGGCATGCGAAATCTGCTTTTGTTACGTGCCATGGTTCAATGCACATTTGGTGCTTAACCAAGAAGACTTGAACAATGTTCGAATTTAAAAAATTATTCTTAAAGACACAAAATGCGAGTGCTTTCGACTTCTTTGTCCGCCGTTAGCTAGCGCAGACTACATGCAGGTGCGCAAGAAAGATGGATGTATGTTCAGCACAATCCGTCCTTGTTCATCGTTCAGAAACATCAATGTCCTCACATGCTACTATATACAAAGCAGCAAATGAGCAAAGTGCCAAATGCTGGCTTCTTTCTTTGCTACAGACTAGAAGTTTGAACTTCTAATTTATGCAATAGAGTGCAAATTTGCGCTGTCTTCACCATAATAACATGCCACAGTTTGCTCACCACTAGTCCCGTAGTAAAAACCTGAAAGAAAAGAAAATTAACTTACTCTACTGCTGTCAAATTAATGTATGTGGAAGCTACGCAGAACTTAGACTGACGCAGGTATTCCTCACCAATTAATCTGCCTTTATGAACACGAAAATTCCTCGTACCTGTAAATCATTTGTACGATTCTGCCTCCTCTTAATGAACTTGCGCATGCACCATGCTGACAAGTCGATAGAGTAACGTAGCATATCCCCATGGGGCAGGATAAAATGGACTGCGCCGAACCAGTCAGCAAACTGTTCTAATTTTTTTTTTTTCTCTGAACCGAAACTTATAGGGACCGAGGTTAGGTCCACTATAACAATGCATGAGTCGGCGAGCGAAAGAACAGGAACCATTCAGGCTGATGGCAGGAGCAGAAAAGACTAGATTTTATCTTCTCTTTTTCTAACCTCGCAGCACGCAGCACAAGGAACGAGGCACATGTGCATGCCCATACACTTGACGCGCCATAAATAAAAGGCGACCGATGGATGACGATGGCCGCTAGAGGGCTCCCCCCCTTTTAGAAGCACAGCGATGCACGGGCGCCCAAGAAACGCCTTTGGAGTAGGGCAGTTGAGTAATCCTTTGTTTTCCGCGGTGATGAAGAGGTCGAAAGCGCATAATGCTGGCGAGGTCGCCAGGTAGGCGGGTTTGACTCTATCGATAGCCACTACATCTTCACGTCCGTTAAGCTCGATGGTGACAGATTTTTCTGTCCAGCTGAGCACCTTGAAAGGGCCGTCGTAGGGAAGCGTAAGAGAAGGTCGGATGCCTTCACGCCGGACGAAAATGTGGCTCGCTGTAATCATGTCCTTGCTGACAAAATGCCAGTCGACGATGCATCCCGGCTAGGGCAAGGGCTCAAGCGTGAAAAGAGGAAGCGGAGCTGTTGAACGTAACTGTCTGGATTGGGCTTGGTGACAGTAGCTGGCGCGAAAAATTCACCAGCATACACAACGTTGTGCCATAGACCAACTCTGCAGTTGTGCAGCCGAGGTCCTTCTTGAAAGACGAGCGCACGCCAAGCAGGACAAGAGGAAGATCTTCAGCCTAAGAAGCGCGAGCCTGGCGAGCCATCAAGACAGCTTTAAGTTGACGATGAAGGCATTCGACCATTCCATTGGCCAATGGGTGGTACGCGGTAGTATGGACATGGCGGACGCCAAGCAGGCACGTGAGTTCGCGGAAGAGATCGCATTCAACTGTCGGTCGCGATCAGTGGTAACAACGCTGGGGCATCCGAAGCGTGAGATCCAGTCACTGACAAACGCGGAAGCCACGGTAAATGCCATTACATTGGTGAGAGGAAACGCCTCAGCCACGGTATAACGGCTCACACAAGTGAGGATGTAGCGAGCACCTCTGGATGGTAGGAGTGGGCCACAATATCGATGTGAACTGAAGGAAATCAAGCCTCCCGTGCCATAGAAAAGGGTTTATTGTGATAAACCGAGAAACGACTCCGTGGGTATAGCTGCTGTTGCGCGTGGCCTAAGCACGCGCTTCGTCCTCTTCTTTGTCGTGCTTGTTCCAACAAACTGCCCCGCGCGCAGAAGTTCACAAAAGTTTGATTCCAGCGGGTACAGGTGTTGAACGACCCGTTTAACGGTAGATCCGCCCGGTAGTCTCAAGGTACAGGTTCTTGTATTCCATCCCTTCCTTTATGGAGCTCCTCTATTCGAACAATGCTCCATAGTTGCCGGGCTTGTGGCTCTGTAGAAGGACAAGGTCACCTTTCTTAATTCTGTCGAACGGTGTCGTTGACTTGGAGCTTGACATTGTTCTTAACTCCGAGAGGTATTCTTTGGACCAACGTTCCCAGAAAGTTCTTCGAGTTTTTTCTCGCTGTTCCCACTAGTATATATGGCGACCATCGGTTGTGATCTCGCCGCGTGTTAGGTCGGGAAGTGCAGATATTCGCTTTCCAATGAGAAGTGAGCCGGGGAGAGGGGTTCCAGATCACGATAGTCGCTATAAACGTATGTGATTGGCCGGGAATTGATCACAGCTTCTACTTCAGTTAAAGTTGTTTGTAGCTGTTTCTCCGTAAGATGTCCCTTGCCGATGCACTTCTTCAACGTCAGCTTGACCGACCTGATAAGCCTGGTGAAAAACCGCCCCACCACGGTGCATGATCGGCGATAAATTTCCATTTTATGTGATGATTCGCGACGAAGTTACAAACTTCTTCGTTTCTCAATGACTACCACAATCTCGAAAGCTCTCTCGCTCTTCTTGAATGCTAAGGCGTTGTCGGAATATATAACAGAAGGAAGTCCCCGCCGCGACACAAAGCGTCGGAAAGCGTTGAGAAAGCTTGTGGCGGTCATGTCTTCTACTAGTTCGAGGTGAACAGCTCTAATCACGGCGCACGTGAACAGGCAATATACACTTTGGCGTAGTCATTTGGATGTTTAACGTAGAGGGGACCGGCGAAATCTAGTCCAGTTACTTGAAAGGGTTCCTAAGCAGTTACTCTTTCAGGTGGTAACGATCCTGTCACTTCGGAGAAAGCTTTGACGTTGTAGCGTTGGCACACGATGCATCCTCTGATGACCTTCTTGACTAGCTGCCGTCCTCGTAATATCCAAAATCTTTCCCTTACTTGTACAAGTGTATCCCGAACTCCTGCGTGAAGAAGTTGCCGATGGTGCTGCATGACGAGGAGCTCGCAGTAATAGTGGTCCTTTGGTAAGACGATTGGATGTTTTTCATCGTATGATTTCTTGCTGTATTGTAGGCGTCCTGCGACTCGAAGAACTCCATTGTCGAGGAAGCATGTCACGTCCCGCAGTATAGAATCCTTCATATGTTGAGCTCCTTTGGAGACGCGGTCAATTTCAGGAGAAAGGTGAGCTTTGAACCTTCTTTATCCAGCATAATTCACCGGCTTGCACTTCTTCTGCATTCAGGGCTCCCCGGGACACACTTTTCCGCTTCAACTTCGAGGTAAATCGCAGTATCCAGCTGTAACACGGTGTAGTCGAGTAAGAGAGCTGTAGTTGTGAATGTCCATAATAGGTGGTTCGGTTTGCATGGCGACTTGCAAGCATGGTACCCGATGAGTACGCTCCTCCGTGATACTCGGTGGAATATCGGTTGAGTTTGGTCTACGGTGTGGTGGCCATTCATTCTCTTCACAAGTAAGCCAATGGGGTCCTGTCCACCAGCTGAGTTTGTTGTCAATTCACGGGCCGAAACTCCTCTTGTCAAAAATCAGCAGGATTTTGCTTTCCAGGGCAGTGTCTCCACAATGGGATGTCCGTTTTACTCTGAATCTCCATTACCCTATGGCGAATGAAGTCTTTCCATCTGTTAGGATCGCCGGTAATCCAGTACAGTGCTATCATTGAGTCAGTCCAAAACTGCACTGATGTAATGTCCTCGGATATCTCTTGACGCACGTACTCGTACATTCGTGCTGAGACGAGACAGGCTAGTTTCGAGTCTGGCAATGCTTGTCTCTTTCATTGGGGTCACCCTGGACTTGCAAAAGACTATCGTTGAGCTTTTGTCGTTCGTACTGCCTGCTGTGCAAATGTAGCAACAGCACCGTAGGCTGATTTACTGGCGTCAGCGAAAAAAACTGGAGTGCGTATTTGTCGCCAAGCCCATGTTCGCCCTGTCGGTAGTACCGAGGAATTTCAATGTCCCAGAGCTGTGGAAGTTCATTGCACCCACTCTTCCATTCGTGTAGAGCGTCCAGTGGCAAAGGTTCTTCCCATTCAACGCCTTTTCTCCAAAGGTTTTGAAAACATATCTTCATCCTTATTGTAAAAGGGGTCAGCATACCGAGAGGGTCGTATAGGCGAGATGTCGTTTGTAGCATGAACCGCTTGGTATCAGTTCTTTGTTGAACAAACTCTATAGCGTTTCCCGGACTAAACGACAGTACGTCGGTGTCAGGATGCCACACCAATCCCAGGACTTTCAGTACTCCTGCCAGTTGTCCGAGAGGTAACTCCGGAGGTTGCGTCGATTCTGTGCCAAGAACGCGTGGGTCGTTCGAAGCCCACTTATGTAGCGTCATAGAGGCACTTGCGAATATCTCGGTGGCTTCTGACCGCAGTTTGGACGCGTCTTCAACGGATTCCGCTCCTGTTAAAATGTCGTCAACGTATATGGAACCCCACAGCCTTTTTGTAGTTTCGGGGTAAGCAGACGACGCTTGATCCAGATGATGACGGATGGTCGCCGTCAAAAGAAAGGGACTACAGGTCGTGCCGAATGGTACTCTGGTCATACGCCAGACGCCAACGTTAGACAACGGTTGATCTGGCTTGGGTGCTTTCTCCAACCACAGGTAGCGCAAAGCGTCTCGGTCTGTGCTGGTGATGCTTATTTGCAGAAACGCTTTTTCGATGTCTGCTACTAAAGCAATGCGATGCTTTCTAAAGCGAAGTAGCAGTCCTATGAGATCGGCATTAAGGTTTGGTTCGGAGTACAGGCTGCCGTTGAGCGAGAGCTCTCCTTTTTCATGTGAAGAAGCATCGAAGACCACCCTTACTCTTGTAGTACGGTCCTCGCGGATTACTGCATGGTGTGGCATATAATACACTGGGTCTTCTGTATTATCGTCAGTGATCTTCTCGGCTACACCATCGTTAGCGTATTTACGTATGGCAGCATCATATTCTTGCAGAAGCTGAGGGCATCGGCGTAGCTTTCGAAGGAGTTGATTTAAACGCGTCTGTGCGTTTTCTCGATTGTTGTGGTTGAGAATTGTCGGTTTCCATGGAAGTGAAACTACGTAGCGACGATTTTCCATCTTGACTGTGCTTTTGAAGAAGTCCAAAACTGGGTCTGCGTCCTGTGTCTTGTTATGTCCCTCGGGTTTAATCCCCATAATTTCTAGGTCCCAGTAATTATCTGTGGTGATCTTAAATTCTTCCACTGCCGCTTTCAGTACTATTGTCTCGTTGTAGTGTGTGACGGTAGCACAAGAGGCTACTGGTCCGTGCAGAGTCCAGCCTAAGGATGTCTCGACAGCTTTAAGGTCCGTTCTCCCGATTCCGTACGTTGCCCGTGACAAATGACCAGTAATAGTCACTGCCGATTAAGACATCGACAGCTTTTGGCTTTCAGCTTGATCGTTATCGGTGAAGTAATAACCTTTGTGCTCGAGCTTGTCAGTAAATTCTCCACTCGGTCGCGGAATGGATTGGTCGCAGATCTTGGTCGTGACGAGCGCTTCGATCAACAGTGTCTTGCAACTATGCACTGAACTCAGAGTGATAGACACTCGTCGGAAAGTCTTCTCGTCATGATGCCCTCCAAAATGTCCTACTGTAAGACACTCACGATCGAGAACTTTACAATTAAGTTTCTCAGCCAATTGCTCGGTCACAAAAGTGCGCTGGCTGCCTCCATCCAATAAAACGCGACCAGCATTTACTATCCTGGCCGGCTGCCCAAGCAACAGCTGTTTGGAGGTATATGAGCCGTTTGGACGTGCCAGTTCCAGGTCATCTCGAGTTGTACCTGTTTAGGAATGTCTGGGGTCCGGCGGTCGATTTCATCAACCTTGGTTACACATTGTTTCCGCATGGCGCCGATTGCACTTTCCACATTTTACCTTTCTTATGCAATTTTTTGCTACGTGATGCTCCAGGGTACAACGGAAGCAGCGACGTGCACCTAGAAGGCGTTTTTTCTTTTCCTCGAGAGGAATTGCCGAGTCGCACTGCTCTGTACAATGGGTCGTTGATTCGCAGAAAAAGCAGTCCTTTTTTTTTTTTTTTTTTGACGAACGGGTTTAGTGGATGAGGTCAAAGACTGTGGTTGAGCGTTGATGGCACGGCTGTTTCGTTAAGGATAAAAGTCGCGATGTGGATGTCGCGGTAGTGCGAAATTTTTATCTTTGCTCTTCAGCGCGTCCTCTTGTACAGAAGCATGCAGGACTGTTCGTTCGCGAGACTCTATTTCTGTTTTAATAAAAAGCAGCAAAGACTTAATGCTCGCCTTCTGTTGCTGGGTGCGCTGTGCTTGTTCGCCAGTGCTTCCAGCTCCTCCCCTTTCCTCGGAACTCTGGCGTGCGATGGTCTTGTTGAATCGAGGACAATATCGTGAGGAAGCGATTTCAGGAGAATGGGGTAGAGCATTAAAGAATAATCTTCCGATATCCCGAGAGTCTTGAGGGCACGTGTCTGGGACTGCACAGTATCGTAGAGGCTTCGAAGGCCACGAAGGTCATTGGGGGATCGAACGGATTGCAAGTCGATGAGTCGCTGCATGTGATCCTGAATGATCAAGTCGTCCTTAGCAAAGCGCCGCTTTAGAATGTCCAGGGCATCACTGTAGCAGCTCGCAGTTGCTGGAAGTCCCCGCGATCGTCAATGCCGCGTCGCCGGTCAAGACTGAGCGTAGATAGGTGAACTTGTCAACGTCGGTGAGGCCACCGTTGTTGTGGATCACTTGGTTGAACTGTTCCCAAAAAGGCGGCCACGTTGATGATCGACCACTGAACCTTATAGGTTCGATCTTCGGAAGATGAACACCGGGTTGCAGCGTGCGTTGAACGGGTTCGTTGACGTCGACGGTGACGTACGATTGAGTGATTCCTGAAGCTGCCGTATACGGTATTTGAGTTTCGCGGACGTCGCGGTGGCTCGATCATTGTAGTCGACAACCCGATCAAACTCTGCTTCAGCTTCCGTGGTAGATAGCAGAGGTACGATGTCGGAGTCGGTTGCCCTCAAGTCGGTGTGAAGATGATTGAGGCGTTCGCTAAGGATGCAAAGCTGCTCTTCCGTAGTACTGTCTTGGCTAAGCGTTGATTCGATGTCGTTAATAAGCCGCGTTAGCTGCGATCTCTCGGCTTTGCGCTTGAGCTTGAGCGATTCCATGCTTTTGACTCCGCGGTGAGCAGCCAAAGATCGGTACGATGAATCGGTAGGCCGGAAGGCGATTACCTTGGTACCATTGATGTGGTTCGCTGTTCCGATGAGTTTCGGCACCACTTGAAGGAAATCAAGCCTCCCGTTCCATAGGAAAAGGGTTTATAGGAAAAGCAAATGGGCCCAAGCGCGTGCTTGGGCCCACGCGCAACAGCAGCTATACCCACGAAGTCGTTTCTCGGTTTATTCATAATAAACCCTTTTCCTATGGAACGGGAGGCTTGATTTCCTTCATAAACGTGATCGAACCGAACGTCGGGTAGGCGAAAGGAGTGAATTGGCGATTTCGTATGTCGTGTCGTCTTGGAGCGTTGACAGTAAAGGCATTCACGCGCCCAGCGGCGCACGTCGGAGTTCACACTCGACCACACAAAGTGAGTCGTAATAAGACGCTGCGTAGCACGAACTCCGGGAATAACTTGCACCGTGGAGCTTGTCGAATATTTGACGGCGGAGCCGCAGTGGGACAAACGGACGTGTTCGACCCCGTGAGACGTCGCAAGCGATAGTGCCTGAAGAAAAAGGAAGGGGAATGTCGGACAGCTCCAGTGACGCGGTGGATGAGCGGATGTCCGGAAGTTCGACGTCTGCAAGATCCGCCGTGGCGATTTTTTCGAAGTCAAGTGTGGGCGTTGATATTGCGTCGATACGGGAGAGGGCATCTGCGGCCGCGTTGACTGAGCCTTCAATGTACCGAAAGCCCATGGTGGATTCGGAGATAAAGTTGAGGTGCCGCATTTCTCGTGCGGTGAAAGTGTTGTGGTTACCGCGAAAAGCGAATGTCAAAGGCTTGTGGTCCGTGAGGACGTGAAAGCTTGAGCCTTCCAGCAGGTGTCGTAAATGTTGAATGCCTAAGTATACCGCCAGTAGCTCACGACCGAACGTGCTGTATCGCATTTCTGCAGGTTTAATTTTTTGCGAGAAAAACCTGAGTGGGTACCAGGAGTTGCGCTGGAACTGCTGTAACGCCGCGCCATAAATAAAAGGTGACCGATAAGATGACGATGGCCGCTAGAAAACTGAACCAGAGCGAAATCGGAGCTCACTGAACCCGAAACAAACCGGTATTTTTTCGGTTCAACATCCTGCACAAAACTGTACCTGCAAAAGAAATGTTTATTTGAATGCACTTGTTTACATGTCCCTTCCTTCTGCACTGTGAATCGTATCCGTGGACCACCACAGCTCTGGTGGACAAAGAAGTCGCGCAGACGGTTGTTATTTTAACCAATCTTCACATGATATATGTAACAGGCATGTGCACATCTATGGTATGTCCATTCCAGTTCTCTGTAGTGTACAAAAAAGACAAAGACGGCTCTGCGGTAAAAAACACATGGAATTCTGTGTGGAATATATGTAGTAGGGAGGCACACCGTACAGCCCCCCAGGAAATATATTTTTGTCAAGTGCACAAGCCTTCTATGCACACAGAAATGAAAAAGCTTCTTCCTCCCTCTATGCTCTAGGCTTGTGTATTGCTTAATGTGAACATACTATTGGCAGAAGAGTCTTTTGCTAGGCCTGTTGGTACACACTTGTAGAAACGATGGAACCCGTCCTTTAAGATCATACTTAAGATCATACTATTGGCGCGACATTTGATACAAGCAGGGTTCGTACAGGTTTCCAAGAAAAAAATTCAAGGACTTTTCAAGGACCTTTCAAAAAATTTAAATATTTAATACGGTAGTTCACACACGTTACATTTTATTAGACAGAACAAAGGAAAGTGATTTGACTTAGTGCACGTACAGTTTCATTCGACTAGATGAAATTCTGAAGCTCAGGGCAGGTCTTTTACTTTCTTTTCTATTTGCGTCTTAATCCTGCCGAGTTCTTCAGCCTTCGCTTTTTGCAGTCTTTCTCAAGCTGTTTGATTTCACCACGTGCGAGATGTCACCAGTTCTCTCAGCCTTTTCTGCATATCCACCTGCAGAGGCCGTTAAATCGGCAACAACTGCCTCAAGCTTCTTTTTCTTCGTCTGCAACCCTCCAACTTCTTCCATGAATGTGCGCCTTTTTGTCTGCTTTGAGTTTTCCTGGTACCATTTCTTTTCCGATTTCAAGTGTGCACCATAATGCTGCCTCACTGCGGACACAGCTATTCTGAGTTCTTTTGTTATAGCAACATTCAAAATTCCACCTGCCCTGTCCACTGCCTCACATATGATACGCTGTGAAATGTATGACAAACCTTTCAGATTCTCTACGGAGATCTGGCAGTTGACGCTGAACCCCCGTTCATCAGTTGCTTGCCCATGGCTCAAAACAAGCAACAGCCTGACTGCTTTCCACACCTCTTTGTAGTAGGGGGGATTGAAGCTCAGGAGGTCATGAAAAAACCCATCCAGCTTGCTAAGGCTCCTCTCAAACAGGTGAAGCTCGTGCTTTAGCTCTTTGCAGTAGCTCAGTGGTATTCTGCCATTACATTCCCGTTGGTTGTCACCGAGTCTTCCTGCCACGGTCAAGACGTCCAACACCTTCCTTAGGCCAACAAGGCACTGATCCGGCTTTCGAGCACATGAGCCAGGGGTCTAGAGATGTCAGGTTTCTAACCATTAATGATTTAAGGGGACTTCGTTCCAGTATTTTCCTGGTCACAGCTGCCAAAAAAGTTTACACTCCATTCTGAATTGAAATGTATCCTTCGCAGTTGCCCTTGAATCTTTCAGTGCTTGTTCACATTTGGGGCCGATATCCACTTTTTTCAAGCAGAGTGTGGTTATCAGGGTTATCAACGTCTACCCTAAGCAAACCACCAATCCCTGCCAATGAAGACAACACTGAAGCCTTCATGAATTTCACAAGGAGCTTCCGCACAACACTCTCAAGGTCTCTAGCAAGAAAGAAGATCATTGGCTTGTCAGACTGGTAGTCTTTCAAGAATGGCTGAAGAATGGAAGCAACACTGAGAGCAAAGTAAGTTATTCCAGCGTCAAGGAATCATGACAAAAGCTGTACACATTTTCAAACGATACACACTTTGGTAAACTCACCTGCTTACTCCTTGCAGACTCCACATATTTCTTTATGTCATTCCAAAGAAGCAAAGCTCTTTCAATGACAATTGTGTTTCCACCCATCGATGAGACACAAACTGTAGTGGAAATGTTTCCTGGTTAGTCACAGTTGAAAAATCTTCCCTTCGTACTGGTGAGTCTCGGAAGAGTGCACTCAGGCTTGACAGCAGAACGTCAATGCCACACTTGCTGGCTCCTACAGCTGCCCTGTAGACATTGTGGATGGTATGAAGACCACACGTCCCCAAGTCAACACATTGGACCTGATGGTTTTCCTGCAAGTGCACTTGCATACTCCTAAAGAACTTCAGGTTCACGTTCGGCCCATCCATCGAGATCTGAAGAACCTTGCCAAGTGGCAAAGGCTCCAAAGCCCTTAGAAGTATTTCCTGAATGTCCTCTGCCATGGAATGCACCATAAAGTGGATGTGTAATATCTGGTGGCGACCTTGTGTGACGAGTCCCAATAGCGCACATGCACGGTCATTTGCTTCTCTTGCAGGAAGTCATTCGCTGACTCGTCAAAAAGCACGACGTAATAGTCAGACTTCTGTACCTGTTGTTGCAAGGACGATAAAAAAAATGGCCTGAGCCTATGGCACGCAACATACGTGCATTTTTTTTCTCCGCAGGAAAACGATTTAGCCATGTTGATGTCAGGAACATCCGCTTGAACAAGTCACCGGTTTGTGAGGATGATCTGTACGAGTAGTGGGAGGTAATCACTTTCATTGTCCACAGAATTTCTGCATCGGTAACCACCTCGTGCGACTTGCAGGCGCTGTTTAGATGAGTCACCTGTGATGGAGCCAACCCAGTGGACCGCTCGCATGTGCTTGGTGCCAGGTAGCTCTGTATAGAGTTTCCAGCTGCCACTTGCATGATTTCACAGTGCTTTGCACTTTTCGCATGGCTTCTGAGAGCAGATTCGCCCATAGAAGCAATGTCGAAGGTCTTTCTGCAGGTTGTACATTTCGCGCGGTGGGGGTCCGATGTATCCGGTGCAACCCAAAGTTTGTAATCGTCGTTGCTGAGCCAGGCGCCTTGGAATTTACATTTCCCAGGCATTATTCCGAACCATGTGCACCACAACCGAAACGGGGAAAAAAGCAAACAAAGCGTTGATGGCAACGGAGCGTGCAAGCAGATAAACAAAGCACAATGTGGCCAACAGACAACGCTCAGGCTATGAGGCTGTACCTGTTTTTAGTGGGTTGCCAATAAATCCAGCCCAAGGCGAACCCCCCCAAAAAAAAGTGAAATACAGTGTAGACCGCTTATAACGTAAGTCGCCGGAGTCGCGAATATCTGCACTATAAGCGGTACCGCACTATAACCAAAGCAACAATTTTCAAGGCCCGCACATATGCAAAACATGTGCACCGAGCCACCACACGTATGCGACAGTCGAGGAATGCGGCTAGAACGTTTGGATTCAATTTACAGCCGAATCTCGTTAATTCGAACCAAATCACACGGCGGCGCCTCTGACCGGCATTGCTCCGGTACCGCCATAGAGTAAACGCTTAGGGTAGACCCCTCAACGTCGCGCGCGAACAAACCAAAAAAAAAAAAACGAGGCGGAAATTTCACCCTCTCTCAAATGGCAAGGTCTCCGATTCCGCGTTGCGCCGGAACATGCGTGTACGTGCCGACGTCAGCCACGCTACCATAGCCACGCGTAGAAAACGGCAGTGAACCCTTCTTTCTCCTTTATGCTTCCTCTACTTTCTAGTCACGTGTTGACCTTGCACGCTGCGGCTACGGCGCAGAGGGAAGCAGCGGCGCTGCCCCAGGCCGGCCAACGAAACTACCCACGCCGGCAAACGCCCGCTTCCCGATAATGGCAGAAAACGAAACTTCGGGGAGCTGGCGCCGGGCCGGCTGTAGCGGCGGCGCCTGCACGGCGGCGGGCGCGCACGGTGACAGTCGAAAGTGAGGGAGCTACGAAAGAGGGCGAGGGGAGCCACCGAAGCGGCGGAGTTGCCGAGGCAAAATCTGCTTCCCTGCCGCCCTCCTCCCTCACATTCCACGGTCTCCGCGTGCACCCTTCGCCGTGCCGTGCCGGCGCCGCCCACTCGCTCGCCCGTTTTCGTTTACTGCTGTTATCGGGAAGCGAGCATTGGCAGTTTCGTGGCCCTCGCTCGCTATGCGCGCCGTGATATTTCACGACTCGCACTCAAGATTCTGGTTACAGCCTCACTGGCTGTTCATTCGCACCACGTGCCCTTCTCCACTTCGTCTCTTTCTTCCTCGAGCACTCCTTGGGGCGCCCGTTTGAGGGGAGCGTTCGCCGTCTCCGCTGACTTCTGTACTCCCAGGCAGTCACACTGTAACCGGTATTTCGTTTCCCGCAACTGCACTATAAACGATACGTGTATACATGGAGTGCTATGGGAAAATTAACGGGAGTCTGAAAATGCCGCACTATATCCGGTCCTGCACTATAAGCGGTTACGTTATAAGTGGTCTAAACTGTACTACCAAATTCAACTGTTAAGATTCATGTAACTGCTTTTTCATTTCAAATAAGCATGATGGCACAATTTGTATTTTTCCCGAGGAGGTCGACGCTCTAGCCTCATTGTGGCCAGCAACTTATGGCTTTTGGCCAACCCTGAAGTCGAAGCAAGCAAGAGGGAAAAAAAATAAAAAAGTGCGCGACGGACGCCTTGCTCGCTTCTTCCTCAAGCAGGAAGTTTGACTTCGCAGTCCCGGCGTTGCGGAAAGCAATGAAGTTTGCCGGGACCACATTGAACCGCCATATAATGTGAGTCGCACTGTCGGACCCCGTGAAAACCCCATGAATTTAAGGGTTTTGAAGGACGGAAAAGAAATTCCAGGACTTTCAAGGACTTGAAAACGGAACTTCAAATTTCAAAGGTTTTCAAGGATTTCAAGGACCTGTGCGCACCCTGGATACAAGGATGTTCTGATCAACACACCACATATAATGGGGCATTAGTTGCAAACTGGCCTTACTCAGTTGCCAAATGTTTCCAGAACAGCCAGGCCACATGCAACTGATAGAATAAAAAACAATTTAAAGCCATTACTGCTCTAGTATTGAGCCCTTGTCCTCACTCCAGTGCATGCACAGCTTCACAGGTTGTGAGACATGTGCAAGTGTGTGTCCAAAGTTCAATGCAACCAGACTGAGCTACATACACCTTAACTTTTCTTGAGGTTGTAGGTTTCGTCATAACTCATCAAGTCTTATCATATTTGGTATCATGCCGTAACATGGCATAATGAACTTATTTGAGTAACTGTGTAAAACTTTGATCATGTGGTACAGTATCTGCTTTGGCCAGATGCTTGTTTGCCCTTGCAAAGGTACACAATTTTGTGAACGTTGCAGTAGCTTTTTTTTTCTTTCATCAGGCAAAAATGTTTTTTTATATTATTTATATCTGAACATTTCACGCCATACCACCGGCTACCTGAAAAAGATAAACACATCAAAACCGTGCAATGAGATGGTCCAAAACAAGCCATGTGTGTTTTTACCATGGTGAATTGCACTATTTTTGACCACTTGGTATTATTTCACGCACACTGAAATCTATACACGAGAGTTTTCGCATTCCCCCTCTATCGAATTGGAGCCACCGTGGCCAGAAATGAAACCTGCGACCTCGCTCTAAAAACCAGAATGCCATAGCCAGAGAGACGCCATGGCAGGTCCCATCGACTGCCAAATTAGTTGCATTAAAATCACTGCCCCCCCAATGATTCCCGCTACTCTCCACTATGAGCAAACACTAATATTCCTCATAAACTTCTTGCATTGCTGTCTCGTCACACTGCTGCTGTTTCCATGCCAGTGCACACCATTGTTATATACACATCTTTATTTTTAAACAATGGCATTCAATGAGGCACATGCAGAGTTAACAATTGCTGATACAGTTCATCATTCCCACCAGAAGCTTATAGAGAGGCTTGGCGAAAGAGAGCGTACAAAGTGCCAACATTTTGGGGGAATGAAAAGCATTTCACCAGGTCTCAGCACACATTCAGTGTATTCTGCTTTTTCAAACAATGGGAACTTCTCAGTATCTGGATCCTCGACGTCCACCTGTATGGAAACCAAATATTAATGGTGTATACATGGCACTTCACATTAAAATTTAGTGCTAATAAAGATAACGTCAGAATCTAAACTGGTGCACAGGCACAAATTACAGGCATGTTTTTACTTTGTTAATGCTCTTTGGTTATAGCATGCCAATGGTCAGCATTGCAATAAGTCATCAAAAAAGGAACATACAAGTACTTTGAATCAAAACTACTGCCTTTAAATAGCCCTGAAACACTTTTTATCGAAGTCAAGAAATGCATTAGATGTTAAAATAGACTATTTCAGGAATACTTTGCAGCAAAAGTACCTCAACGCGTTCAGCAGAAGCGGAGTTATTGGCAATAAAAGATTGACTTGATCCCGCTCACAGTGCTCCCACTCCTTGTTCAATGCCTTGCACTGCGAAGGCTATGGCAGAGCAGGGCGTGCCAACAATGCTCTGCCTACTAAACATCACCGTGGCACATAGCTCAATTTGATTTTGAATGTTCACATAGATATCAGTATTTCCGATTTTGGTGCCTACGATGTGCCAAACGACATGCACAGTTGTCCTCAGTGAGCTGCAATAAACTCAGCGAGCTGGCTCATATCGGTACCCTGGAAGGCTGTGGTATCTACGCTATGCAGCAAACACAGCTACATGCAACTGTAGTGCACATGCACAGCGTTTGCAATGTGCATGACAGTGCTGGAGTGCGCACTCACACTCACACTCATGTGCTCCAGTATCAACATGCTATGCTGTGCAGACCGGCTTTGTCCAGCACCAGCTTGACCGATGGATAGTAGCCACATCCAACTTCGCATTTTGAAGCGCTGCTAATAGCTCAATATGAAGTGAAGTCTGCCAAGGCGTCTAACCAAGAGCGACCAGGAGTGAGCGCGCGCTGGGAAGCATGCGTGCGGTCTGACCTTAAGCTTCGCATGGTTCGAGGCTAGTTTGGGTGTTCAAAGCTAATCGAAATTAGCAACACCCAACAGCTACAACACTGATAAGCAGTGTGGCCAAAGTTTCATTCATTCCTACGCAGGCGGCCGCGGAAGAAAGTTGGCTTCTTCCAGATATATGTAATTCTTATAAAAATTTGAAATGCTGATTTTCGTTTGCTTCAGCCTGTTTATTAAACTGTGTCAATAAATATACACAGCAGTGGCGCACCGACGGGGGGGGATTCGGGGGTTGTAACCCCCCCCTGAGGCCGACTTAACCCCCCCTTTTGTTTAACCCCTTACCTTTCCTTACGCATTTGAGTGCTGCAACTAAGATGTACGACGCGCAATCGTCTGCACACTCGCAAAAAGCGCATTTTTTTGACAATTTCCCGTGAAGAAATCGAAATTAGTGCTGTTTAGATGGTATTGGCAAACTGTCAACCCCCCCCCTGGCAGAGATCCTGGGTGCGCTACTGATACACAGTAACAATAGGGAGAAGTGCACTGGTCCAAACACCCTTCTTTAGTCTATGGGAATCTTGGATATGACAACATATGCAAGCCACTGGCAGCTTCGAAGCAGGTGGGAAGGCCTCGTTTGAAAAGAGCTGTTTGAGAAAAAGTTGACTTCACGCTCTGCTTCTGAGCTCCACATGGCGCGCACAACTGCAAAACTTGGCGGAGATATACACAGCAGTGTATGCAATCCGTGGGCTGTGTTTTTTCACAAAGCCCGAGGGGTGGTTCAGGGAGACCCCTTTAAAGAGCCCATGTTCAAAAATACAAGGTGCTTTAATGTCAACATAAATAAATAAATAAACCCAGTGCTTAACTATGTATAACTATGCACACAAATATTCAGCATGTTACAGAAATGATGCCTCCCTGGCCTTTTTTCATTGACTGCTTGCAATTATTTGCATGGAAGGTGTACTGTGACAAACTACTAAAACGAAAAAAAAAAAGAAAACGATGCTATATCTACTTAAGCTGATGCAAGTATTTATTCATTTATGTTCCTTACGTGAAATACTTTGCAAGCAAAATCAATGTGACATGGTATGTATGCCTGATTCAATCTACAGCGTAATACCATTAATACAATCAAATTGATGCTCAGGCTGTTTGAGATTATTATCTTTTCTAGTAGGAACTCACCCGCATACAAGGACAATTTACAACACAAGGACTGACTGACCACTTTTCCTGCTCGAACAAGCTACAGAACCACAAATAAGAGCTTCACGGCAAAAATAAAATCAGCATGTTAACTTCAAC
Organism: Dermacentor silvarum; assembly: GCF_013339745.2. Lineage (NCBI taxonomy): Eukaryota > Metazoa > Arthropoda > Arachnida > Ixodida > Ixodidae > Dermacentor > Dermacentor silvarum. The sequence continues at coordinate 28,538 of NW_023605715.1, forward strand.
CATCAACCCACCCCCCCCCCCCCCCACTTCTTTATATACATTGTAGTCCTCACATTAGCAAAGCCCCCAAACGTGCTTCCTTGCCATGAAACTCCTCATCCTGTGAGGGGGCGGGGGGGGGGGGGGGGGAACTGGCCGGTTGAGGCACTGTGTGTGTATTCGAGGGCTTCTTTCACGCTCGGAAAAACTTTTATGTAGCACGTATTGAGCAAGAAGTTGGTTAATTAAGACTAATTATCTAACTAGGTGGAATGCAAAAAATAATCTGAGTATCTCCAAGCGACGGCAAACATTACCTTGGTTCTGTCCAGCTACATGGCATTTGCATTGCATATTTTTAAATCTTGGTGCATGATAGTAGGGACACCTTGGATATTCCCTTATTTGCAATTTCTTCAGCAGCTTTAAGAATGGCAGTGATAACCAGCAATTTACTGACAATGATGGCTGGCACCATTTAAGAGTAAATTACATTACATGAAAGCTGTCATTACATTAAATTCAGCAATCACTAGCCATACTTGTCACTATTCAGGTGCTACCGACTTGTTTCTTCGCATTACATTTTGTTTCTGCTATGCTTTGCCTGCTATGGTTTGCTTGTAAGAACTTTAATTTTTACTTTCAAGGGCCACTTGCACAAAGCGTTTTACCCTCTAGTAAATGTACTGAGCAGTAAAAAAGTACTCTAGGCCACTATGTTGGTGCCACATTGCATCTAGCAGCACCTAAGGCAAGCGCAGGCCGGGCACTTAACGCGACCTTGGGCTGCTGGCTCACTCGTTAACATGCAGACAAAATGAAACCATCCACCTGTAGAGAAGAAAGGCCACCTACAGAATCATTACATTACCCCAGCCCAGGTAATTATGCTGCTCTATGTTTTGAGAGTTCAGAGACTGTTAAGAACTTTAAGTGGTTGAAATTTCTCTTTAGCATGCAAGTAAAGAGCACTCACATAGTGCAGATATTGCTGTAGAAAACCACCCTAATTTTCTTGTGTGGTAAGATATCTTTCAGGAAGTTCAAGCATTATAATATAAGTAGGGTTTGTTTCATTTTATAAGCCCCTTTTTCAATTTCAAGTAAGAATTTTGTTGACACAAAACAGTCGTGCAACAGTCATGGTACTACAGTTAAACCTGGATATAACAAAATTGACAAATTCACGAAAAACTTCGTTATAAAGAGGATTTCGTTATATGCAGGTTCGGCACGAAAATTAAAAAAAAAAAACGCTTACCGTATGTATTTACTCGATTCTAACGCGCACCCGTTTTCCGTTTTCATCGAAGCACTCATCCTTGGAATGTCACACCAGGTACTGGATGCGTGGACGCGTGTCGTTGCGCACAAGCGCGAGGCATCGGAAACGAAGAGCGAGCGTAACGATGGCGTCGTAGCGTCGTATAGTGTTACAGTAGAACCCCTCTGTTACGTTCCCGGGTGCTGCGTTTTCTCGGCTGTTATGTCGTTTTTGGCCGGTCCCGGCACAGCTCCCATAGAACCCAATGCATTGGTAAACCCGCTGTTGCGTTGCAACTGTGGGACCGTTCCCGCATCATACATTGCGAACTGCCACCCCGCGTCGGCCCGAGTGGCTATTTTGACTTTTCATATCGCTTGGCTTGGTGGCTTGATGATGGCATTGGCCGCCCAAGGTGCCGGGGGCAACAACTATGACGTATTTTCGGTTTCCGCCGGCAAAAGTATGGCCCTTGAGATCCGTATTTGCTATCTAAAGATGGTGTCTATGACGCATTGTGGCCCTAAAATTGGTTTTGGCTCATAGATGTTCCGTATAAAGTCCAAGGGCAATAACGCAGTCGCCCGCTCGCCGTATGCTGTATGTGCGAGTGAAAACGTGCGAGGGGAGCCGACGACCGCGTCGATCTCGCGCGCGCAAGAAAAGCAGGGAGGAAGCGCGCCTTCTTCCGTTGCACTCGAGGCACCGGCGAGGGAGCGAGGGGGGAGGGATAGCGGGCGGCATTGTACTGTACTCTGGCATCAACTGCGTACTGCGCGGCGGCGCACGGTCGCGTGGGCCGTATCTTGAAAGCGATCTGCGTTGGGGCAGAGTCTAGGTAGTGTAAGTGCATCGGCGGCTCGTAGCTTTGTGCGTGCTGTGTGTTCTCGGCGTTCAGTTTACATTGAAGCGATAGACAACAGCACGAAGGTCACTTCACTCGCTTCTGCAGCAGCGCTTCCACACGCCGCCAGCGTTTGACAGCGCGTGTCCGCGCTCATCGAGTATGATGGGTCACAGCGTCTGCCAGCGCGTCGGCAACATCAACTGGAAAAGGAGAGTGCCGGCTTGGTGGGCTAGGCCAGCTGCAGCAAGCGGCAGGATCAGGTTTGAATGAAGGGAGGGGGAAGGTCACGCCGTGGCAGCAAGATCGCCGGGTCGAGGGATGCAGGCCCGCCTCGCGCAAGCCTCGCACGCACGCCCACATGCGCTCGCTTCGCATTCCATCGCGGCGGAGAAGGTGCTTCCGGTTGCTGCTCGCGCAAAAATGACAAAATTTGCAGCGGAATATCTAGGTTGTCGGGGTGGAAAATTCGTTATTCGAGGGGGGTCTCCCGCGCCACTATCGTTATGTTTGTTAATACATGTGCTTCTATTGAGCAACGGCGGGGAATAGAAAATCTTCATTATATCCAGAAATTCGTTATATGGAGGTTTAACTGTACCATGAACCCACACTTCTCTATCAAAGTAACCCTGACACCCACGGAAAGCAACATTTTCATGCGTAAACAGCCTATCAGTTAGTTTCATCATAAAGAAGTGACAATATTTTTAATACTTCCTTTCTATTACCTTCTACATGTCTCAATATTTGTTTTCTTTTGAAATCAATGAAAATTAGGAGCAATAAATGGTGCTTTATATTTGCTCTACACACCGACAACATAAGTGTGCACCATAGGGTGCAGAATTTTGTGCGTATTATATAAAGTACCATCTCACAACAAAACTGTACTAAATGGGGCCACAGTTTCGTGTGTCATAGCATTTATGCTATCAGATCACTTGCCTGGCTTGTATTTTCAAGTAGGCGTTCTTCATGAGCATACAGGAAAGGTGTTTGTGATTTTCCATACAGTCGAATGTACTTCTCTCCAAACACCTGAACAAGAACAACAATACGACAAACACCAAATAAGTGCCACTTGCAGCCTTCAGAACACCTTAATAAAAGCTTTCCTTCCTTTTTGTCATCACTGGCACTCAAGTAACAAAAAAATATTCAAGCCATAAGAAGTTGCTGACAACATAGCCTTCCAGAGCTCGACAAACTTAAACATGCAAGCAAGACTTCCTAGAACGAAAACATCACCTTCTTCGCCTGCTGCTAAATTTTGAAAGATCTAAGCAATGCATGCAAAAACATGCTAAATGGCTGCTAAATGCAACTCTCTGGAGCCTTACTTGTTGTGCATTTCTTATTCAGCAATTATAGAAGTGCTCACAAAGAAACCGACAAATAAGAATTAATTAATTAATTAATTAATGCTAAATCATTATCATGCTGAACACCATACCTAACCAACAATGAAAATGAAAGAACATAAAGGAACAAAAAACTTCAAATAAAAAAAGGAAAAATACTTCCTTGCTACTATTCTTTTCATCTAGCTGAAAATCACACTTTTTTGGCGGGGGGTGGTGGGGGGGGGGGGGGGGTGGAATATTATCACCATCTGCATTCTGCAAAATTAATGTCTCAACTGCCTTAAAAAAAATTATATCTGAACTGACTTATCAGTGTGTTCCCATTTGGGTTGCTGTCTCTCCAGTCAGTTCTGTGCACGTTTTGGACGGGCTACATCAATTCAGTTTCAGCTAGGATGCAAGGAACAATGTTTGCCCCACCTCTATTTTGCACCAAAAAAGAATGCACTGTGAGTCGTTTTTGGAGAACACGAGCATGGATAACTTCTGACTTGTTCTTCTGTAATGCAAAATAACTGTAGACTGCTCTTTTGCAAGAAGTTAACTTGCTGCATGCGGTCAAAAATTGTACAAGCAGCAGCTTTTTTCTAGCCTATGACAGCAAACAAAGCAGCAGCTCAGCTGTGGCAAAAAAAAAAAAGCGATATCCAGTTTAGAGAATGCCACAGACACTGGAATGGTCAAATCACGAATGTTAAAGGGACTTTATACCATTTTTCAAGGACCTCCTATTTTGTAGCGTTATAGAAAGCTTACCATTCGGCAGTGGCGCATCCGACCGGGGGGGGGGGGGTTTCGGGGGTTGTAACCCCCCCCCCCCCCTGAGGCCGACTTAACCCGCCTTTGTTTAACCCCTTTTCTTTCCTTACGCATTGAGTACTGCAAGATGTAAGACGCGCAATCGTCTGCACACTCGCAAAAAGCGCATTTTTTGACAATTTCCTGTGAAATAATCGAAATTAGTGCTGTTTAGATGGTATTGGCAAACTGTCACACACCCCCCTGGCAGAGATCCTGGTGCGCTACTGCCATTCGGACTATCTAAACGTGCACTAGTTTCTTTAGAGAGCGAGCAGAAATTTTTAGGACATCTTTTGCATAGTCTCCTCTTAACTCTTTCATTACCCACCTATAGAAAATCGATCAATTGGATCTACAGTCTTTCTACACATCATGTATCTGAAATGACAACAGCCCTTTACCTACTTATAGATTTCACAATTCTTGGAAGATTGGGAAGTCAGGAAAAATGAAACTTCGACTGGAAGTGGCATCAAAACTAGCCTCCAGTGTCCTAGCACTTCAATAAATGGACAAAATTTGTGCTTTGGTCAACCCGGCAACATAATTTTTAAAAAGGCAGCAAAGAAACACAGAAGCTTCTAGGGTTGTCTAATTTTCCGATCCGATGTATAGGTTGCTTAAAATGTCTCAAAAAACTGTAGATGCTCATGAGTGTGTTATTTTGATCATTGTGTTTGACTAATATACAAGTGCGACTTCAGTTATCAGGCTACAATTTTACTAGTGCAGTTTACGTTGCGAGACTACACTACGTCTTTGAAAATGTTATACGCTTTGAAGATACAGTTAAGTTGATACAGTTATCGCTTCAAAGATACGATACAGTTCGAAGATACCCGCTGCGAAGATACAGTTATTATTGAGAGAAGCAAATGCGGATTAACTCATTAATCATTGAAGTGCTCGGATTGAAAGTTCGGCGATGCTTGTGTTAGCAAATCGTCCCTGTCACTATCAAAAGAGTTGAAATTCTGCACATGCGTTAAACTTTTTCTTTGCCTAGTCTGCAAGTGCGTCCTTATATATATGAACAGGTGCTTGTGCCTTGCATTAGTCTGCAAGTATATTAGACTATCATGTACCGTGTCAGTAGACACGTGCTTGTGAAGCAAGTGGAAAAAAGTGAGGGTACATAAGTGGCGTCCATCCGGATATAAATCGTTGTTGGAAATTAGCGCCTGTGGTGTCTCGTTCTACGTCCGTGTGTTTTCTGCAAAATCTGCAACATGTTACACCAACAAGCCCAAATGTCTACACTGATAGAACATAAAAGCACCAAAATTAGCACATTTCTAGCGGCGACAAAAGAGTTAAATCTGTGTACTGATGCCCGCAACACTGATTACTGGATGTGATAGCAATACAATGCTGGTAAATGTGACAAAGGATGTGCACAGGGTTTCCACAGGAATAGTTACTTTGTGTTAATGCCAAAATATGACCTAATAACTGTCCTCAGCATGAAACCAGTTGGATAAACGTCCTTTTTTTTTCCAGACACTTACAATCTCAGTGTTTTCCTACAAGCAGAGTCCGCATAGTCTGTGTCTTTCTGTTGGAGAGGTGGCCAAAATTCAAGCTTTTGCGTGACGGTCTATCTAGCAGGAAATTGTGGTAAGGAATGCCTACACTGGTGTTGTGTGGCATAGCACACCTTATAAAAGTGCAATGCATTTCAACATCCTGAATACAACAGCAACCGTCACACCACTCCCACAATGAAACTCGCTGAACCAAGTCACCATTTCACAGAGCAGCACACTTGAGGACCCACTAATACACCCATCCATTCATCTGCACAAAGGCAGCCACTTTTCAACACGCACTAACTGCAAAATAAGAAAGAAATTACGCTATGATGCAAAGAAAAGTTAGCCGAAGCACATAAAATACAGTTTAATGTAGCAATGTATATAACGCGAAATTACTCTACCTGTGGGGTTTAGGTGATGTGACAGTGCACGGTTTGATGAACACTTTTCACCGTAAAGCAACATCAAATGTCATCAAAATATAATTCCTTGTTTACAAAATAAAAGCATGCTCATTTACGTCTATGTAACACCCAATCTTCTCATTCCCACCACATTTCAAAGACATGTTTGGAGCGGTAGACAGCCCTTTAAGACAGCCACTTGGAATTAATACAGCCCACACAACCAAAACCAACAGGCACCGCTTTCCTGACATTCTTGCAAAGCGGAACACACACAGAGAGGGCTATTTTGTTAGCTTGTCATGAAACATTCTGGCAACAGGTTAGAAGCAATGGGACGGTTCTCTCACTTGTGCTAGAATATGTTTTTTGGGTCATGATGCAATGGAGAAACAGTGCCTTCAGGACCAAACCAAAGATTATGTCAGGCTCCTATCTTTTCGAAAGGCAGCAGTAAGGTTGGTAGGTATGTCATTTAGCAGTCTGGAATCTGAAATAATAAAAGCTAAATGAAGGCAATAATGAGATAACTTGCCCATGCCAACCACTGAATGAAGACTCAGAAGGAGGACTGCAGGCAATAGCAACGTCAAGTAGTATACTCATGGAATGAAAACACGCCAATATAGGATAACTAATGTGAAAACTTCGCTTCCACCATCCCAGTTTGGTGAAATAAGTGTAATTTTGGGTTTACAACTTTTACCAGTTCGCATCACCTTTAGTGATCACCATCTTAGCGACATGACATGGGCACTCGCGAATAACTGTAATATGGGGTGTCAGTTAAAAAGTTCCCTGTCAATGCGATTCATTCAGTGGTACAGTACCAGATGTCCCAGCAACTTAAGTAATTTTTGAAGACAATGCAGCAGAGATAAGAGCACTTTTTTTTGGCACAAGCATCACTGCAGCAGTGGACACGGGATTTGGTACATTATTAATAAGATCTTGATGGCAATCACTAATTAACATTCAGCAATAACTTTGCACACATCTTTGTAATTATGGAGTGAAGTGCTAAAGATATGTCCATTCTGTGGGAATGCTGACACTGCCCCAGTTTCAAGATTGCACCTCCAAAGTGCCACAAAAATCTGTATGCTCATGCCATTTTCTCACGAAGTTTTATTCTATGATGCTAGACCAAAACTAGACAGGCCCAATGCATTTCGTGGCAACAAAACTTAAAAATCTATTGAGCTGGTAGTCAGAGGTACAGAAGGACCACCACACATGAGATCAATTAGCACGGCAGAAGCACATGAACATCAATGGCCATTATAAGAAATGCTCATGTAATAAAGAGATACACTTCAGGAAAATATTAATTCGTACATTTGAAGCCAAAAGTGACAAGGAAGGAAGGATATGAATCCCAGGAAGCTTAAGGGAAATTAAAGGAGTACTGACACCAAATTGTTACAGCTCTGGTTTTTGGCACCTAATCAGTAGCTATTGACCCAGTAATCATGGTAAAAATCTCATTTGCCCCAGGGTGCGACGATTGCTTTCTTATTCGTATGTTATGACCAGTTGCAGTTCGATTTCAAGAGCACTTGGTGCCTCGTACGTAAGAGGCGTGCTTGGAACAGCGATGATCACATGATCGCTGCGAGCACACCTGTGACGCACACTGGCACACCACCTACCATGCCATCTGTGCTCCTGTGCATTGCTACATCATCGTAATGCTTCACTGTGCAGAATCCCTACGCAGTATGATCCTGAATTAGAAGTTTTAGCGTGTCTGCAAACTTCTCACAGTTCGTGTTTAACGGGTAACCAGAGAGGTTTGTGGCAGGAACAATGCGGGTAGCCCATCTTATGATGCAGTGTCCGACCAGAGAGCACGCAGAACTAATACTGCAACTTGCACATTCTATCTAACTTCTGGTGTGAAGCGTTAATAGCGACATAATCGTTGACGTACCATACCTTTATGATAATTTGTTTCCACAATAACACTGATGCGACCAAAAAAATTTTCGAATGCATTTTAGTTCGACAAATCATCACAAGATGTTGCCATTGCTTTGCTACTGCTGACCATGACTCCCTACAACCTGGTAATCCATAAATGGAAGAAGTTTGCACATACGCTTTCATGTGTGGAGTACAAGACACTCAGTGCTTCTGAAACGTCTTCCGAACTGCGAGACCAATGTGTCACAATAAGCAGGTTTAACTGTACAAGAAGAAAGGTATTACCATGTGGTGACACTAATGAGCAAAGTCATTTCAGAGGAATGTAAGAACTTGATAATCATACCTCATGGAACAGCTGATGCTGAGCCATGTAGCCTACACCTACATCTGGGCCCTACAAAAGAAGTTAAATAAATACATGCAATTAGTGCAAAAATTACAAGCCAAGATTTGTTCTTTGTCATACTGCATGCCAGCCAATGCTACACTGACTTCCCGTTGCAAAAAAAATATCAGCTGGACTACTAGACAAATCGTTGTCTGAACAGAAACACTGCATAAAAACTATGATTTTTAATATCCTTGAAATATCAGTGGTCACATATCCTGAACGACTGCTGCTGAAAAGAGGTGTGCAAACTTCTGCCTTGGCCATCACATCACTAGCGCTTTATATACAGTTTACCTTGTGGGGTCTCACACGTGCTCTTGGGACAAAGGAACGACAACACAGTGTGCAAACAATCAAAAGGGCATTTATTGAACCTTTCATACACTGATACACCACTAGCCGAATTACTACCAATAGAACATTCACATGGGCGCGCGACAAATCAAGGAAGTCCGACTCACCACGACCGATAGCGAGCGAATATGTTCGGCCCATGCTGTGACACCATCGCCTAGTCGTTCACGTGTACGGTCACGCGAATGGTGGAGCATTCGAACGATCCAGTTCCGTCAATACCGGTGTCCTGCTCTTAGCATCGCGAGACGGTCCCGAAGTGGGCCGGCGCACGCGCGAAGCGTTCGTCCGTGTTGGTCCGATCCCCCGCCAAAGAGGAAGCGCCTTTGACCTTTTTCTCCTAAGTCACCCCGCCGTTCGGTGGCGTTAGCATCGCGACACTCGCACACATCTCTCACAATGTCCGCAACCACCACGACCACCGCCGCACTTAGCCACGCGGTGAAGACAGGAGATGCGCGAAAGTCGCGCATCCCCACATCCCCCAACCTTAAATCACTACACATACTCCGGCGAAACATGTCACACGGTCTATCAACGCGCGCGTCGCGAACAAAATTTAGTACATGCGACAGTGGTCGCGCCGAGGAAATGTCACACGTTATCCACAACATGCGAGCCGACATTGTCTCTGGGGTTCACGCTGGCATCCGTTGGTCACAGCACCACCTCTGCAGATTCGATGGCACGACTCCAGCGGACTCCGGAAACGGCGACGCAAGAAGTCCGGCAAGTGCAAGCGTCGCTCGCGCCGACGCGCCCTGCTGACGAGAGCCGCAGTAGCCGTTGGTGACTGCCGGCTCTTTTCCCAGCCGCCGAGCGTTGCAAGCCGGACGTAGGCAGCCGCCGAAGTCACTGCGCCGAACTGGCTACAGGCATCTCCATTGCCAGGGGTGGCTCGTTCATAGGCGGGGCAGAAGCGCAGACGATGTACAGGTGACAGCAAACCAGGGGTAAGTCCGCTCACGCTGCGTACACTCAACGCACTCGACAAACACTAAAGTAGTGCAAGGGAGAGGAATTCGGCATACGCATCGCCCACGTGGTACGATGTTCAATTCGGCTAGCAAAATTTCGGGCGGCATTTCAGATGCTAAGTTCACGTGAACAAAGTATTTCTTGAGTCGAATGAGAATTTCAATTCGTGCGAGGCGAACTAATGAGGGAAGCAATGTGCAACACCTCAACACCACGGTCCACCAGGTGTGTCCCTCAACGTGCAACAGGCGGCTTTGTAAAGCCTTAGGCCTAATGCATCGCTACTTTGACAACAACCGGCATCAAAAAAAAAAAACATCAGCCAAAATGGGAACAACAGGCAGCGGCGAGGAGACGTTAGCTCTGTAAGGTGGTCCTACCCCGCTCGGTGCACACAGCATCTGAGTTGACGGCGCCCACCGTCCCAGACGGTGTCGGAGCGCCCTGCCAGGCCGCAATAACAGTCAGCCCGTAGCGGCACCCGTGGCCGCGGCCACCCGCTCCCTGAGCCGCGACTTCCGAAGTCAAAGATATAGAAGAAGCTATTTACATAAGAAATTCGGACCACCCACGAGGCTTCCGTACTCACTCGCTTCAGGCTTGCCAATGCTCTGCGGGCGCTAGGCCTCGCTCTCCAGGATGCAGACCACGTGGCTCTCGTACCGACAAGTGTACTTCAACAAAACACTCGCGAAAAAGGCTTAGCATGTTGAAAAGTTCAAACACGCTACAGCGACCGTCGCCTCGCTCAAGAAAGCACGCCGCCGACACTAGCGATCAAAATCCGCTAGGACTACGCTTCGGTTGAAACAAAGGTTGTCTCGAACCGAGCAAAACTGGTAAAATTGTCGTCCGATGCCCCAAGAGGTCCACGTTGGGCAGCCAGATGTGGGGTCCACACGTGCTCTTGGGACAAAGGAACGACAACACAGTAGTGCAAACAATCAAAAGGGCATTTATTGCACCTTTCATACACTGATACACACTAGCCGAATTAATACCAATAGAACATTCACATGGGCGTGCAACAAATCAAAGAAGTCCGACTCACCGCGACCCGATAGCGAGCGCATATGTTCGCCCCATGCTGTGACACCAGCCTAGTCATTCACGTGTACGGTCACGCGAACGGTGGCGCGTTAGAACGATCCGTGTTCGTCCATACCGGTGTCCTGCTCTTAGCCTCGCGAGATGGTCCCGCGAAGCGGGCCGGCGCACGTGCGAAGCGTTCGTGCGTGTTGGTCGCCGATCCCCACCAAAGAGGAAGCGCCTTTACCTTTTTCTCCCAAGTCACCCCGCCGTTCGGTGGCATTAGCATCGCGACACTCTCGCAATGCGCCGCAACCACCACGACCGCCGCCGGCACTTAGCCACGCGGTGAAGCCGGATTACAGGAGACGCGCGAGAGTCGCGCATCCCCACAACTTTGAAGCTGATTTGTCCAATAACACTGTGGCAATTCCTGTTGGCCTCACTCAAAATGCTGTTAACACGCCAACGCCTAAATAAAAGCGCAAAAATTTGTTGCTTGTGCTGTATTGTATATCTGTCAGGAGAACAATCAAAAATGTATATAAAAAAAGCATGAAAGGGGACAGGAAGGATATTCTCTGCATGCAGGTGGCATCGTAACAATTATAAAGCTGGATTTGACAAAGTGCAGGATAAAGCTATGGTACTATACAGGGTGATCATTTTAAGTTTTATGGAATTTAAAAAAATACTAATTCTAGTCCTTGAACTGAATTTTCAGAGAGGCAGACATTACTTGCATGAGAAATCGAAACACATATCCAACTAATTCACATAAGTCTGCAAATTATCTTTTGAGTCAATTACTTTAATCGCAATTTACGAATTGTAGCCGGTGAGTTTGCAAGGGTATCCACATGGAATGATTTTCCAGAATGATGCCAGTTTGGAGATATGCGCCATCAAACTTGCCCTAAATATGCACTGTTGGTCCTGGTTTGGACACAATTTCCTGGTTTACATGCTCACACAAAAAGAAAAAAAAAGTTCCTCATTTCACTGCAGTTAATATGTTACTGAATAATTTAATTTCGCAAGAAGCATGTTCTACATTTTGCAAATTTTCAGCTGCAAATTTTCACCTGTATAACAAGAGAAAAAACACTTACAGATGAGAACAAAAAGCCTCAGTGCTCGCAACACGGAGAGCCAGGTACGGATTGTCAGTAAGACATCCGCAAACAATTTCTGGAGCGCTATGAGCACTATAATCCTGCAGTAATAACACGCACTCTGCTTCCCCTTCTAATGGCACATTACTGCCAGATATCGAACCAAGGAGCCCTGCAGTGTTACCAGCCTGGTCACCACATCAAGATCAAGAGAGGCTTTGTCCGCCAGAACAACCTAAATACCTTGGCAGTAATCAACCAAATCAAAGGTAAATATCTCAGAAACCTTCAGTTTGCAGATGACATTGTCCTGTTAAACAACACTGGGATAAATTGCAACAAATGATTGAAAACCTTAACCGAGAAAGTGTAAAAGTGGGGTTGAAGATGAATATGCAGGTGACAAAGGTAATGCTCAATAGCCTGGCTAGGGAACAATTCATGATTGCCGTCAGCCTCTAGAGACTGTAGAGAAGTATGTTTATCTTGGTCAATTACTCACAGGGGACCCTGATCATGAGACGGAAATTTACAGAATAGTAAAATGGTTGGAGTGCATACGGCAGGCATTACCAAATATTGACTGGGAGCTTACCCTGTCGTTGAACAGAAAAGTGTACAATCATTGCATTCTACCGTTGCTAACATACGGGGCAGAAACTTGGAGGTTAAAACAAAGAAGCTTAAGAACAAGTTAAGGACCGCGCATAGAGCCATAGAACGAAAAAATGTTACAGAAATTCCGAGAACTGTCTACTAATGCATAAGCATTGTTTGGCTCATCTGTTACTTGCTTTTGCTTACTTGCTTTTTCCTAACTTATGCATGTCTACCCATCGCTTTTCCGGTGCCAAAGAATGCTTACGCTTTTGTGTCAGCTTTTCTATCCTGCTTAGACCAGATCATAAGTTCCAAACACAATTCCATTCTAAAACAATCACAGGATACAATCTTCTTTATTGCTACGTCGTACAACATTATTTTGTGAATCAGACAAGCTGCATTTCTTCTGTGGAAGCTGGGAACCTACTTCTCCGCTTTGAATGTCTCGCTGTTCCTGGTCGCCATAGCTAGTCGTTCTACATCTCCGTCATCCTCTTTCTTTCTTTTCTGTGCTGATTCGAGTACACAGTATTTCCTTTTATTTATTTCATATGACTTGTGAGGAAGAAGATCGGCACGCTGAACAGCCCCGTTGCCATCGTGTGGCTCGTACCCAGTTCACTCTCTGGCTACGCCCTACCTGCTGGTGCTGCGTTTCTCGCTGCCGCTCTACAACCCAAATAAACCCCTTTACAATTGGTGGAGGTGCGGGGTTGCTGGTACATCAAGTTTTGACCTATCTCCGGAATGCTGGTCTCCAGCTTAACTTGAAGAAGTGCCTATTGCAGCTAGAAAACTGACTATACTAGGCCACGTTGTCTCCAAAGAAGGCATTCTTCCCGACCCTGCTAAACTTCATGCCGTATCCGAATTCCGAAGCCCACTAACATGAAAGCACTACGCAGCTTCATTGGACTATGCTCCTATTTTCGACGATTCGTTCGCAATTTCGCTACTGTGATCGCACCCTCAACCAACTTCTCCAAGGCGACAATGCACTTTCTAATTGGTCGGAAGCCTCTGAGAAAGCGTTTACCACTCTTCGCCGCCTATTTACGTCTCCACCAATCTTGCGCATTTTGACCCAAGCATACATACAGAACTTCACACTGACGCCAGTGGTGTAGGCCTTGGTGCGTGCTCGCACAACGTAGAACACTAATGCCGAATGCGAAGTCGCTTATGCCAGTCGTGCCCTTACAAAAACCTGAGGTCAATTACACAGTAACCGAAAAGAGTGCTTGCCATGATGGGCCTTCAAAATTTCGCCCATATCTCTACGGTCGACCCTTTGACGTGGTGACGGATCATCACGCTCTTTGCTGGTTATCTACCTCAAAGACCTCGGGTCGCCTCGCTCGGTGGGCCCTCCGCCTCCAGGAACAATATCCGTGTCATCAATCGCTCTGGACGCAGACACTCTGATGCCGATGCCCTCCCTCGCGCTTCCCAGTTACTTCAGACGCCAGTACTCCTACCGACAGAATGATCTCCCCACTTTGACATCATGGACATGGCCTCGGAGCAATGAAAAGACCCATGGATCGTCAGATATTCAATATTTTGTCCAACCCTCCGGCGGCTTCGGCAACTCGAGCGTTACGCCGACAGGCCCAGCATTTCGCCCATCCGCGACGACTTTTATACCGCCGCAACTACCACAATGACGGCCGCACACGGCTCTTAGTCGTGCCCCGCCACCATCGAAACAATTTATCTCCTCTTTTCACTCCGACCCCCAGTGTGGTCACGGCGGAGTGTCGAAGACTACACACGGCTTCGCCTACGCTACTATTGGCGCAACATGTACACCTTCATCCGCAAATACGTACGCTTGCATTGCCTGCCAGCGATGCAAATGTGTCGACCGCACTCTCCAGCCACTTCCCTGCCCAGCTCACCCCATTTGACCGTGTCGGCATTGATTTAACGGGCCTCTTCCATCTACGGCGTTGGCAACCGATGGATGGTCGTCGCCGTAGATCATTTGACACGATAGCTGAAACCGCCGCCTTACCTGCCGCATCAGCAAAAGACGTCGCCTCGTTCATTCTACAAACTTTGTTCTCCGCCATGGCGCACCTCGTTAACTGCGAGCGATCGGGTCGCGTATTCCTCTCGGACGCTGCTGCAGTCATCCTATCAGAATGCCAAATTATTCACTGACAACTACCACTTATCACCACACAGACGAATGGCTTAACTGAACGATTCACAGAACTCTTGGTGACATGCTATCAATGCATGTGGCGTCAGACCATTCCAACTGGGATGCTGTACTTCCCTTTGTCACATACGCATATAACACTGCCTTCCAAGCCACTACCGGGTTCTCACCATTCTTTCTGCTTTACGGCCGTCAGCCCTCCAGCACCATTGATTCGGTTTCCTTACCGGCCGGACCCTGCCGACTGCTCACCTGTTGCTACAGTCGCTCAGCATGCCGAGAAATGCCGACAACTTGCCGTTCATTGACGTCTGCTCAACAGTGTCACCAAAAACAGCGCCATGACCTCAAACCACTCCTCACCCTTTCGCCATCGACTCCCTCGTGTGGCTTTGGGTCCTGCCTATTGCTGCTCCTGTCTTTCGTCAAAGCTTCCCAAGTACCACGGGCCCTACCGCATGGTTGCACAAACATCACCAGTTAATTACGTGGTTGAACCCGTGTCGCCATTTTCCGATCTCTGTTTGTCGCGGCGAGAGACTGTACACATTGACCGGCTCAAGCCGTACTACGATCCACTGCACTCTCCCTAGGTCCCCCCCCAGGATGGCTACTCTTCCATACCGGGGGGTGATTGTGGAAGAAGATCGGCACACTGAACAGCCCCGTTGCCATCGTGTGGCTATACCCAGTTCGCTCTCTGGCTACGCCCTACCTGCTGGTGCTGCGTTTCTCGCTGCCGCTCTGACCCAAATAAACCCCCTTTACAGATTTCCTTCTATGTTACGACATGAGCATAGTGACCATCACCGCTTTTTTCCTTTTTTTTTTTTTTAGGGCAACCAGTCATTCCACTATTATCACATCTACCAATCAGCTAGTATTCCATTATTTTTTATACTCTGCAATCCCAAGCAGGCTTCCTTGCATGCACACCAATGTGGGAAAGTAAGCTTTCAAGGGGGCATGATGAGAACGGTTTTCTTTTCTCATTTTTTTTTACTTTCCATTTCTTCCTCATCTAAAGCTACCAATCATCTACATTTAAACTATTATAACATTAATGTCTTCACATTTCCAATTATGAATTAATTCTGCAAATAATGGGTGTGACACTTTCTGCGTTACGGAAGATTTTGCTGGGGTACTCGCCAAAGATGCTTACGCATTAAAATGTAGGCGTAACATTTAGAGAAAGGAAGGAGCGGTGTGGGTCAGAGAGCAAATGGGGATAGTCTCTATTCGAGTTGACATAAAGAGAAAAAATGGGGCTGAGCAGGCCATACAATGCGAAGGGTAGATAACCGGTGGACCATTAGAGTTATAGAATGGGCGCCAAGGGGAGGGAAGCCAGTTGAGCAAGGCAGAAAATTAGGTGGGGTGATGAAATTAAGAAATTTGCGCACAGTTGAATCAGCTAGTGCAAGATCGATTGGAGATTGATGGGAGAGGCCTTCGTCCTGCTGTGGTCCTAAATATGGCTGATAATGACGAAACAACCAAAATGTAAAGAAAATGCGAAGAGACAGCACTAGCAATCTTGGGTTGCCTACATCAGCTGTCAATGAAGCATACTGTAACCAAGTGTTGATGCAGCAGCAATGAGCTGAGCCCACCAACACCAAGGTTGCATTTGCAGAGTTCATTGCAATGAATGAGAATGTCATCACGAGCAATCCACAAAATGTGATGAAAAGTGGTGGAAATGCAAGGGGGAACATTCTGGAAACAATGCTGACAAGGAATAAAGTGACCCCAGCAGCTACTTTCCAAATTCCACTGCCCTATTGGAAGTGATGCTTTATTCTACATTAATATAGTAGCAATGTGGAGAGGACTTATAAAAGGCCATATTTCTTGTCAAAGAGTCATGAGTTAACAGAAGTGACTAACATTTTGAGCGAGAGAAGACACTGCTGAATGTCTATGTACTCGATCCTTGGTCATTTTTTATCAGTGAGCTTGAAGTTTTTTTTTTTTTTTTTCAAATGGCATGAACAATATAGGGGGCATGGCACTTCAGTGACGGTCAAGGAGAAAGGTCACTAAGCGCTTTAGTCCCTATAACTGTATCAACCAACAAGCTTAAAGTTGTACTAGCGGCATCAACAATTATAGGGGCCATGGCACTTCAGTGACGTAGTCAAGGAAGGAAGGTCACTGAAGCGCATAGTCCCTATAACTGTATCAAACAACAAGCTTAAAGTTGGTACTACTCGGCATCAAGATTCGGCAGTACTCCTTTTCAAAGAGGAAAAAATGCAAGTGATATCACCCAATAATGTATAATACTAATAAAACATCTGACATTATAATAATTGGCAAAATTAATGCACTGGTTTTTGCTGGAGAAAGATTCAGCTAGAAAAGCTTTCAGCTCTCAGTGTGGCCATTTTCCTTTGAAACCTGCCTCAAAATCTGCTTCTAAACTTGCTTTGCAAACCATCCATCATGCCTGACAGGGAAACGACTATTCTGTGCTGGTGGTTCGATGTAAGCAGTAATCAAAGTGCGGCAAATCACTGTTACAGCAGGTTACAACAGCCACAGTGGATACAAGAGCTGGAGGCATGGTAACTGTCACTTCCAGCTAAGAAGAAAAAAAAAAGTTTGTTTCAAGTGAAAGACCTGTCGAGATTGACAACCAAGGACAAAGTAGCTTAGTATCTATCCATAATGCTAAGGCTAAGTAGTGCCCACCAGCAGGGATGTTAATCATGACTTGCATGAGCATCATCTAACAAAGGTAAGCACTTGGGACCAAGCTCAATCTCTCATCCTCGCTACTCAGATGCAGTTAGGAAACACAGTAATGCGCCCATTCTGAGGCCAAATGGCAGCAATGACAGAGTGAAGGCGAAGTACAATTGAGCACACACCGCTTGTGGTTGCATCATCAGGGTTGAAGGACAATCGCTACACGACTTGCACGACTGCAGTAGCCAAGGCTGACTATGTTGCATTTAAATATGCCTTTTAGAGAGAGATTACGTATTTACTGCTTTAAACTATCAGTGAACAAAAGACTAGAAATTCTTAATGTCTCCATTAGAAACCCACTCGCAGTAAGTCACTGTGTACAAATCACGTGAACAGTAACTGTGTCAGGGAAAAAGGCCGCTGCTCCACATTTAGGAGTGGAAGGAAAGGAAAACACGAAAAAAATCAGCGCCCTTCCACTTGTGAAGATGGTCAAACAGCGAAGCTGTGTTAGCCGCCTGCCACGTAGGCCGGTTGCAATGGGAGCGAGCGTCCGAGCCGTAGTTGCATTCGCGGCCGTTGGCTCGCCTGAATGGTGATACATGCAGGGGATGGGACGCGTCGGCGTCCACGGGCGACAGCGTCCCTAGCACATTTCTCAAGCTTTTTCTATGACGTTCCCAGACAAGAGTTCTTGACCAAAGCTCGTATCTACAACCAACACTAACGCGAACTCCTTCACCCCACTCCTCTGTTGACCTACTTTTTTCCTACACCGCCATGGTTGGAGCACCTAACGCTCTCCCCCTCCAACACGAGTATTGGACAGCGCGACTTACATCAACCACCCTCCCCGTTCTAGTTTTCATCTGCACCCTTCACACATTCTCACAGGGGGAAAGGGGTCACTCTAACCCCTTTCCCCCTGTTGAGCTTCTTTTTCGCAGTCCCACTAGGTCACGTGGCCATTTTAGCAAGTCCAACAACGACGATACAGAGTTTATAAACAGCTTCGCTATAAAAACGACCCTCACCAGTGAAGAGTACCAATAATGTGGTATCATTCAGTCAGTTGAAATAATTTGACCATTACAGCCAGCTGCTACGATACTGTTCTACTTACAAGTTCTACTTCAATACCTGCCGTCAGCTTGGGTTTAGCAATGCTTAGTCAATTTTTTTTTCCCAATGAAAATGCCATGCTTGCACAAACTCCTCTGCACTTTCACAAACTGCTGCATTCTAAAGGTACCCTATAGGGAAACATTCGAGCTTACCTTCTCTTTAAGAATGTAGGTGCGGACACAAAGATGCCAGTGTCATGAGCTTTTGCGACCAGTCCTCGTCAGTGTACTTGCTCCCCAGCTCCACAGGCACAGTGCGGCCACCTGCAATAGTCAAGGTACCTTATGCTAAAAAAGAGAGAAAAGAAAAAAACAGGTAGGAAAGGGCTTAGTGAAGCCTCTGACCAGTACAAGAGTTTTTAGTACCTGGAATTCGAAAGCAAGTTCGAAAATCACAGGTTTTGATTGTAGTGTTGAATTCTGATTTGGGATGACAGAGTCACAACTCAAATAAGAGCTGAAGCACCATTCAATATTATATGTCATCACTACACCACTCAAATTTATCGATGTTGACTGTAAAACACCATCGATGTTGATTAAAGAAAACTGAGGAAGTTGCTGCAAGGAAGCAGGAAGGAAGGAAGGAAGCTGCAAGGAAGCAAGGAAATAATGACAGCCTGAAGCCATTGTGTACAGCAAGGAGTTGCAAAGATCGTAGTAAATTAGAGCATAAAACAGCAAAAGAAGCTATTCACAGGAGCAGCAATGATGGTGCATTAACTCTCTCTTCGAAAAAATGTGCCAAGGTTTTTTTTTTCTTTTTTTTAAGATCTGGCACACGGTTTACCAAATGCCCAGCCATTACTGTTGGCGTAAACAGTCATTTGTAAATGTTCCCGAATTAGTGCTGCTATTTTTACAGTATTGCAGATGTGTTATCTACTAATTACCTCCATGGTCGTTGACAATGCAGGCCAGTAGTCCATCCTTTGGTTATAATCACAGGCTTCTCCGCATTTAAATATGTTTTCATAAAATGTTCCACAGATGGGCAAGCAAGCCGACTCAAAGGAAACTTAAGGTGATCGAGTGAGGTTCCTTGCACTCTATGGAGAGAGGGGAAAGAATTCTGTAAACTACTGGCCCATGAAGCGTGTTAAAAGGCACGGTAGACGTAATAAAATGGGATATTTTTACAAGTCAATGCAGCATGTAGGCTTTAAGTAAAACAAAAGAATAAACCTGCAGGATTTTTCAATCACCAAAGGCTATGAAGTTTTCAACTAATCTAAACTGGTAGGTAAACTCATGGCACAACATGACATTTTCATGGCACCTAAAGCAATAATGTTGCCTGTTTACTAAAACGCTACGCAGGTTGCTATGTTCAAGGCTAGCTTAAACGTGGTGCTTCCGTACATGCTGAATGTGGGACATGTCCTTAAATTAAAGGGAAACTAAAGGCAAATATTAAGTCAAGCTAAAGTGATAGATTAGTGCTCGAGAATCTCTAAGGCGTCAATATTATAGTGAACAGAGCCTTACTAATTGAGAAATTGATGTAAATGCAGGACACGATTAGAGACGCCCCGGGACATTCAGTACTTGCTCGATGACGAAGGCACTCCTCATTTGAATTCTGTCACTAGTACTGAACCACTCATTATAAAAACATTATTGTATTGCATTATAAGACGAAAAAAGAATGCTACTTGTCCAGTTCGATTTCATTTTTAGAAAAAGAACTCATTGGCATACCCTTGACAATGATGAGGGTGGTCGAAAGATTTCATTCTCACTCAACTCTGCATGCCTGCGCTTTCGCGTTTCAGTAGTTTCATAATCACGTAGTGCTGCGCTGGTTTGCTGGCTCGCGGAACCGCACAAACTGCAAGTAGCAGAGAATTCCACTTCCATGTGATGTTGCGGGATGCCCGAATGGTCCACGCCACTTGACCAAAAGCAGCTCACCGCTGTGTCTCGGCTCGGTTTCTCCATGGCTGCAAGCTTTTGTTTTGTGCAAAACACCGTAACGCCGTCTGTCGGGCGCCATTTTACTCCCGACGGCAGCAAAGGGCGGTGATGGTGTATGCAACGTCAACACTCCCTGGTTGGGTGGCGGGAGATTTGAATTGCGATAAAGGTATACGAGTCTTTTCTTGGCACAAAAAGCATTGCGAGGTTTCTGGAAAGCTATTTAAACAGTCCATGTCGACTAAGTATTTGCCTTTAGGGTCCCTTTAAAGTGATCACTGTAACAAGAATACCCAATGTCTTATTTTTCGTATACACACACACACTAAGGCCAAAGGCACAGAGGAGAGTAATAAAATCAAAACTCAAGGGATGCCAAAATATGCAATTCCTGGCTGTATCATAAAACAGTTTGATCATCCCAAAAAAAAACTATGTAAGCAGGACACATTCCACTTGACAGATTTACCGGGGACAGAGCAATCATTTTTCACGATAGTACAGGTATCCTAGCTAATGTTACCAAGATGTTAAAAAAAACTGGTACAATATACGATTACGAGACTTAGTGTCGCTCATAAGTCCTCTTCTGCCACCAGGATAATTTTTGTGTACATACTTATTATCTGGATAACTGAGATTAGGTAAACAAGTTTTTTATTTTTTATTAAGTGCATGACTTCCAATGGTAAAGCTGTTATTGCATCCTAAAACATTACATTCAGTCATTTTCAGGTGCTATGTCATGTGTGGTCTTTTTTTTTTTCCGCACTTTACACATAGCACAAAATACTAAAAGTATAGTGTGATAACGTACCCTCACACTATGGCACCAGTGGTCAAAAAGTGATTTTCAAGGAACTAATTATTGCCCGACTCAGCCACCGCCTGGAAGTGGTAAGCCGTTGTCTGGCCTTGGCTTCCACTGATCACAAGCTGCGTGTTCCGCATGACCTACACAATGAAGGAGTTCCTAAGTTGGGCATGAGTGGAGCTAGTTTCTTTAAACACTTTAAGACCACTGGTTTCGCAGCACGTGTGTGTGTAATCATGCTGAACTTTTTTTTATTTTACACGGTGCAAGGAGCACTGAAAAAATTACTGAAGACATAGCGTGCTGACTGTAACTGAATGGATGTTTCATGATGCATAACAGCTTTTCCATCAGATGGCACACATTCTATTATTTTTAATAAGTATCTTCTTAATTAGCTACATATTTAGTACACCAAAATTATCTTGGTGCAGAAGAAAACTAAAAAGAAAAACACTGGGGGTGTGTGAACAGTAATTTTAGAGACCGAATCGAATACAAATAGTGCCAGAAGCGAATCAATATCGAATAAAAAAAAAGTCATTGTTCAAATATAAAATGATGTCATATCCTAGCATTCATAATGTTAATAAGTTTTGTCATAACAGTGCACATTAGGAATTTTTTTTAAAGTCCGAATTGAGCATTTAAACAAACATCTTCGACTACTCTTCCTACAGACTGGCTATCTACACGTGTCGCCATCCCGAAAAAAAGGCGACAAAATCCTAGTGACCATATCGTCGCATCATAACTTCATCATGTTGCAGTTAATCGAACATATTATAGCGAATGAAATAACAAATTCCTGAGTGAATACAATGTAATTTCTCCTCACCAGCATGGTTTCTAAAAGGTTTCTCTACTGTGACACAATTAACGACAATTATTCATACTTTGCTAGTGCTTTTGACAAGTCAAGCCAAATTGACGTAACATTTTTATACTTTAAGGAAGCATTTGACCTTGTTCCTCACCTTGTTCCTCACAGTGACCTTGTTCCTCACAGAAAAACCGGCAGTCGATAGACCTTCCAACCTATATTATTAACTGGGTGGCAGTTATCGGTCTAATCGCAAGCAGTTTGTTTCAATTGAACATTACTCTTCTAACGAACTTTCAGTAACCTCTGGAGTACCTCAAGGTAGTGTGCTAGGACCTTTACTATTTCTAATATACATAACGATATCACTAACAAAATTTCTCATTCTGTTCAAGTTAGACAATTTGCTGACGATTGTGTGTTGTTTAACAAGGTTACTTGCCACGAAGATCAATTAATGCTTAACTCGATCTTCATAACATTCTTTCCTGGTGCAGTCGGTGGGGCATGGAATTCAACATGGAAAAAACTGTTTACATGTCCATAACAAAAAAATAAAATGTTGTGTCTATAACCTCGGCTATGAACCGCTGACCAAAGTCAGCCATATAAATATCTTGAAATCACAATAACCAGTGACCTCAGCTGGAATAGTCACATTTATAACGCATGTAACTCATCTTTCAGGAAACTTTGTCTCCTCAGGCACAAACTAAAGCACGCTCCCTCTGGTACTAGATTACTGGCTTACACTTCACTCATCCGACCGAAACAAGAATATGCATGCATTGTGTGGGATCCCTATAAGAAAACTAACATTAACGCTTTAGAGATGATCCAACGTAAAGCTGTCAGGTTTATTTTTTCTAAATTTAGAATAAGTGACCCTCCTACTAGCCTAATGAATCAACATAATATTCAAATGCTACAGCTATGTAGGAAAGTACAAAGACTGAAATTTCTCCTTTTGCTAAAAAACAACTTTTTGTCCCTTCACCCAGAGGCTTTTGTTGAACCACTTACAGCGCGTCGAACACGGCATCGTCACGCTGATTCTACCTTATAACAAACAAACTAACCTCTAAGTTTTCCTTCTTCCCGCACACTATAACAGAACAGAACAGCCTGCCATTATCACAACCGATAAGCACTGATTCTATTGAACGCATGTGTCCTTAATGTTAATGATATTGCTATGTGGACAAGCCTTGTTACTTTTTTTTTTTACATGTGAGTTTTGTTTGATAGATTCCACATCTTCCTTATTCTATTATTTTCAGTATTTTGCAACGTTCACTCATTCATCAACTTCTGGTACTTGTTGATTTTTTTTTCTTTTTTCCTCTCTCGAGAATGGGTTGCAATTGCTCATATATACATATTGCCTTAATTCCTGATGCCTTAAACTCTGTCTGATACTGTTCTAATGTTTGTCAAGTTGTATTCCTTCAGTGTACCTTATATTATCTTATTTAGTCTTCGCTTAAAATTTTTTTTTTCTGATCATTGCATATGTTGCATTGCTTTTGTATTTCTTTTTCATGTGTGTATGTATACAGGGTGTCCCAGCTAAAAGTAGCCAATGTTTTAAAAATGACGGAGTGTGCTAGGAGGCTCAAACCAACTCAGTGGTGTTAAGGATGGCATGTCCTAGTCTGCAGTATTTTTTTTTGCGAAGTCAATTAATTAGTACAAATTAATTTCTTAATTTTTTAAATATTGACTTCACCAAGAAAGTGCCAATACGAAAGTTGTAGATCACATTTAAAAATGGCCGATGAAATGTTTGCAACTAAGTACCATTGATGGAGCTTCTTTTAATTGCCTTTAAAGAAAGCCCGCGAAATACAAAAACAACCACGTGATAGCGCCACTATTTCAACACTCCCAGATGATCAAACAAGAAACGAAATCCACATATCTGTAGAGCGGTTCCGGGACGGGCTTCGCATTTCAGGTGGCCGCAAGGTACGCACCAGCAACTCCTTGTAAGATATGATCGCGAACGAAAAGAAGATGACAATTGCATTTTCCTTCCCAATTAAACAGCTCTGCGGTCAACATTTACTCAAGCCTGAGCTTCTTTTCTTTTTTCTTGCCTTGTGTTCAGGCTTCATTTCACAAAGGGAGCGAATGATATGTTTATGCCACATCACGTCGAAACAACACACCTTCATCCCCGCCGCTCGCTCTGTGCACCCAATCGTGTCAGGGCACGCGAGTGAGTCTCGAAAGAAGCATGCAAACAATGTCCTTTACTGATCTGGGGGCACTGAATTAGTGGCACGATTAAAGCCCCCGAAAAACAAATAAAGTAGCGCCATTCGTGTCAATGTGCAGGCACCTCCTCTCATGTGCATTCTGTAGATTGTAAACTAAGTTAGTTGAGGTGCAAAGTCCGTCGAGAGTGGTGCTTGGCTGGAAAGATGGGCTCGTGCAATTATCCCGCTAGGGCACAGCAGGGCGGTGCAGTTCGCAGCAGTGTATTGGAAGAGGTTCGAGAGAAGGAAAAAATGCGAAAAGGTAACATTGAGTACGGCAATGAAATGTATGTAGAAACAAGGTGCGTGATGCGTCGTGCCTGAAAGTGTAAAAATATGCGGTATTCAATCAGTCAATAAACCAAAGTGCTCACATTGTGTTTAGATACATGACATAAAGCCCGTGAAAAAGAAAGGTATTTTCTTAGGCTCTTTAAACTGAGAAGTTTCTGCCGATGGTGCGGTTACGACTTGTTCACTATTTTAGGGGTACACCGTGTCATGAAGTACGTGATAGAAGATTTAAGTCCAGAAAACGCTTGTACTGGGAAAAACCATCCCTGCAAGCAAGCAGGGCTGGACGCGAGTGCGTTTGCATGCAAACGCGCTCAGCGTTGACGCTACTGAAGGCAGCGCCACTGCACTGGAAACGGACATCCGGGTAAGTACGGCGGCACTGAGAAATCATACGGTTTGAAATGTGACGCACTGTTTTTAGAAGGTCGAGAAAGTGCCACCTTGAGTGTCCGATAATTTCTTTTTTTTCCTTGTTTACTTGGTCGGGGCATGCCGTCTTCCTTAGTTTTGTTGACCGCATCTGAATCTGTTTGCACGGTGACTCTGCGCGTTTTGGACTGCCTACCTGCTGCACTAGTGGTACCATGGGCACCGGAGATGCAGCTCTCGTGCTAGCGAACGCGCGCCAGTCAAGCCCGGACGCGCCCGGTCGTGCTCAAGGCTCTCGCGTTTGTAGTTTCCTTGTGGACATCCTAGAGGCGCTGCTGCAGCTGCCAGGAGGAGGCAGAGGCGAAGGGCGCAGTTGGCACTACTTTATATTTTTCCAGGGGCTTTAGGCACGATCACGTGGTTGTTTTTGTATTTCGCGGGCTTTCTTTAAAGGCAACAAGAAGCTCCATCAACGGTACTTAGTTGCAAACACTTCAGTCGGGCATTTTTAAATGTGATCTACAACTTTAGTATTGGCACTATCTTGGTGAAGCCAATATTTAAAAAGTTAGGCAATTAATTTATACTAATTAATGGACTTTGCAAAACACAAAAATACTACAGACTAGGACACGCAATCCTCAACACCACTGAGTTGGTTTGAGCCTCCTAGCACACTTCGTTGTTTTTAATACATTGACTACTTTTAGCTGCAACACCCTGTGTACATATATATATATAGATATATATATATATATATATATATATATATATATATATATATATATATATATAGAAATATTTATGTATTCTGCCCCTCCTGCTTGGGCCCCCATTTGGGCCTGCAGTATTGTATAAATAAATAAAAATAAATATGTGAATTTTGCCTAGTGGTGCAGCTTCACAGCACCAAAATTTTGCTAGAGGTGCAGCTTCTTGGCAGCACACACCGTGCTGCCAAGAAGCCGCACTTCTGGAACTTCTCATTCGTGTTATTTCAAGCAGATGTGCCGCTAAGGCAGCACTGCACGCAAGTCCTCCATGTAATGAGCTTCCTTTAATTAAAACAAATTTTCGGGCCCCTTCGAGTTCGAATTATCAAGAATCCGCTGTACTAGGTGTTTTAAGGTGCATTGCGCAAACAAGTGTCCGTGTAGCCTGCAGTTAGTGGCGCCTTTCCACTCATTAATTCTGTCATCAGACCGGATCGGATCTCGCCCGTGTTCGTTTAGTAAAAGGGAGAGCTGAACTTTGCAATCGGGAACGGCCATGTGACCTTTTGGCATAGATCTTGGTGCATGAAAAAAGCTGATTGGCACACTGATAAGCATTTTGGGCACAGTTTCAAATGTACATTTATACAGTATATGGTCTTAATATTAACTGAAATGAACAATAAGTACAGCTGAGCCAGCTTTATGTGCTGACCGCATCTGCGGTCAACATTTACTCAAGCTGAGCTTCTCTTTTTTTCTTGCCTTGTGCGTTCAGGCTGCAGCATTTCGGATAAAATTACTAGTTTCATTAAGTTTTAATAAAATCGCTTTTCATGTGTGTAATCGTAGAATAAAGCTACTTCCACCATTTCAACTGGAAAAGGTGTTTGGGTGTTCACTATGCTTCATGCAAGCAAGAAAAAAAAAATATCTGGTTGGCTGCATAGGGGCTAAAGCTGCAGTGGGGTACATGAGACATCTTGTGCATGCTGCTGGAGGTGTATGGGCAGTAGGGTACAGAAATGATGTAACCAAATACGCAAGTGACATTTATTATTCATGCTTACGAAGCTTACATGCACCACAGATAGATCACCACACCCTATAGAATGTGCGCATGTAAGCCACAGTTACAGTTCGGACGTAGTCTTTACTTTCGAAGTGCAAAATCTCTCCTGCATAACTGTGCGTCAAATGATCTGAAAGCTGTTTATATTACAACCATGGTATCTGCTCTTCCGATCGTGCAGGGTTTCAAGAAAGGTCATTACTAATTGTGATTTATGCGCCATGATTCAGTGCACAAATTACAAGAAACTTTAAAGTGGCACCCTCAACTCTGCCAAAATGTACACAGGACATTATCGAAGGGTTCTTGTTTTATCTGACAGCCTCCTCGAGCAAGCTCTGTGCCACAATAGTACGAGGAAATAACTGCTGCATTAACTGCCCAAACACAACACCCACAGCAGCAGTACATTGAAATCTCCACTTAAAGGGCCCCTAAACCACCTCAGATATTTTTTGAAGATTTCAAGTAAACACGTGCATCGAGTTCAGAATGCCATTACGATCAACGATGCCAAATGCTGCAGCGCTACGCACCGCAGGCGCGCCACAAAAAAAAAAAAAGAAAAAACAATGCCGTCCACTCTCCTGGCCTTTCCGATATCCCAAGCGGTCGTCACGATGTCACCAGGGTGCATCTGGTGATGTCAACGGCGGTGACGATGTCCATTGGTCGAACAAGAAACTACGACTTCCAGTTAGTCTGGTAGCAGGTACGCGCGCTCCCTGCTCTTCGTCATGTTGCTCGCTTGTGTGCACTTGCAAATCGGTAATTACAGCCCTCAACGAAAGTGCCAAATCACTCACATTTAACACAGTCGTGCTTAGCAGTCTGATTAGCTGCGCCAACAGAGTCCAACGGTGTTAGCCTTTCTATACGTGGCGCAACACAGGGTCCATAGCGGCACGCTTCGCATGAGCACGGGCCGGCATGCAGCAACAGTGGGTAGCCGAGAAGCGTTGCGTCGCGGCTAAGGCCCGTCCACGTTACCGGCACGGTAACTTGCCGCACACCGTTTGCCAATCGCGGGAGCCGTTCGACGGCGGTTTTGCTTGTGAACAACGAGATTTTCTTGCAGTAGAGAGATGAGACCGGGACCCATTTGTGCGGCAGCCTTACCACCGCTTATCACTCGAAGGCGCCGATATCGTCGCTAGGCCTTTTCCGGTTCACTTTAAAGCTAAAGCGGACAGCGCTTCGGAATGAATTACCGACGCTCACAAGCAGCAATATTTTCTTTGTTATCACTCATCGCAATAATTGTACACAAAGAAGAAAATACACTGATATTAACGGCGCCGTCGGCTGCGATGCGAGCACAGCCGAGCCCGTCGTCTTCCGTCGGTAGCCGTGCACTGCAGCTGAGCTCGACAAGTATCGGAGCTCTCGTTCATGTTTAACATTTGACAGTGGATATCGTTTTTCATAAAATGTACAATTTATATATCGCTTTATCTAGCAGAAATTATTTCGCTTGGAACAGAAGCTCCAGCCGATGTTTTTCGTGCCGGTGACAGAGGCGCGCAGCTTCGCAGTCATCGATTGTGCGTGATCGTGCTGCGGGCTGCGCGCTGGCCGAACTGCCATCTACATTGGACACCTCTAGCGTAGACGTTCTACGGCACTGGAGGCCGTTTGCCGTCGGTATATTTGTCGCTGGCGTGGACGTGCCTTAACTGGAAGTGGACAGTATTTTAAAAAGCGTGTTGACAATGACGTATGTCATGTGACATTTGGAGGAGCACTCGGCAAGGAGGAGAGACCAGCCGACGAGGAGAGTGGAGAAGGAAAGAGCGAAACAAGCGGATCGTGTTTCGATCATCAAACGCATGTAGCTCCGCTATTACGGCACCATTTCGAAAAAACTGTCGCGGCTACGTGTTCGTTGTAGACTCATGCATAACTGCAACACCACAACTAAATTTCAACCTCTGGGTGGTTTAGGGGCCCTTTAAGAGAAATGCAACATAAGAGAGAAACAGCAAATGAAGGACTGATGGCATTGGCCATAGCTGTGGCTATGCCAAACATCACCATCATCACTGATGATGATGATGATGATGATCGAGCTTTAGGTTTCGGCATCAGTTCATTAGGTAGGCAGCATGAAGATAATGAGGCTTTCATTCTTGTTGACACGTGTACTTGTTTATCTTTTATCGGTGACGCTTTTCACCGGCTAAGAAATGTTAAACGATATCGCTCGGCGCAGGATGCGCCTGCATGTATTGGAAGTGTGTAGTTTCTTGGACTGTGCGCCTATTACAGTCGCTTCGTCAAGGACTTTGACGGATCGCCGAGCCGCTGACGTACCTCACGAAAGCCGACGTCGAGTTCAAGTGGGAGACGCCGCAAGTCGAAGCATTTGAAGAACTGAAGCGACGCCTGCAATTACCGCCAATACTTGCACATTTCGACGAAAACGCCGATACCGAAGTCCACACCGACGCAAGCAGCGTAGGACTCGGCGCCGTGCTTGTGCAGGGACTGACGGATAGAGGGTTGTAAGTTACGCTAGCCAGTCGCTGTAGAAGGCGGAAGCAAATTATTCCACAAGAGAAAAGGAGTGCCTCGCCATCAACAGGGCTACATCAAGGTTTCGCCCTGCCTCTATGACAGGCCCTTCAAAGTTGGGAGCGACCACCACGCCTTCTTTGGCTAGCTAACTGCAGGATCCTTCAGGTCGCCTCGCACGAAGAGTTGAGGCTTCAAGCATTCGACAACATCGTTGTTTACAAGTCCGGGCGAAAGCACTCTGATGCCGGCTGCTTGCCTCGCGCCCCCTGTCACAGAACAACCAGGATGACGACACTTTCTTGGGACCCATCAGTGCCGACGAATTCGCCGAACAAAACAGCGAGCCGACCCGGCACTAAGGAGCCTTGCAGACCACCTGGAAGGCAAGACCATCATTGTGCCGAAGCTATTCATGAGAGGATTGGCATCGTTTTTCTTGCAAAATGACATTCCCCTAAAGAAGAACTTCTCGCCACTCCAAAACAAACTACGTCCTCGTGGTACCCTCAGCATTGCGTCTAGAGGTTCTGCAAGCTTTCCATGGCGACTCAACGGCTGGACACCCGAATTTTCCCGAACGCTCGCGAGGATACAAGAAAAATACTACTGGCCTTGCCTCACTGCCGACGTTGCCCATTACGTAAGGACATGCCGAGACTGTCAGCGATGCAAAACACCGCCGACAAGGCCAGCCGGACTTCCACAGCAGATCAAACCACCTCGCCGACCGTTCCAGCAGATCAAGATGGACTTATTGGGCCTTTCTCGGCATCGACGTCCGGGATTAAATGGATCGTCGTATCTACGGACTACCTCACCCGACTACTGCCGAAACAAAAGCCTTGCCAAAGGCAGTGCCGCCGAGGTAGCCAGATTCTTCGTTGAGAACATTCTCCTACATCACCGTGCCCCAGTAATCCTCATCACCGACAAAGGTACGGCCTTTACGGCAGATCTAACTCGAAGCCATCCTGCGATACAGCCAGACAAGCCATTGCCGGACCACCGCCTACCACCCCAGACGAATGGCCTCACCGAGCGCCTAAATAAGATTATTGCCGACATGCTGGCAATGTACATCGACGTCGAACATAAGACCCCATGTCTTATGTTCCAGGAGCAGCAGCATAGGTTGGCCATGAGAAGGCAATAAAAATAGCTACCTTTTCAAGAAGTGCAGGAGAAATCAGCTGTGGCAATTCCTTATGCACTCGAATGGCAAGCTTCGTTAGTATATTGCACATTACAGGAGCACCCATAATAAGACCCATGTCACAGGTGTTCATCCTTCCGTACGGACCTTTGCATACAACACGGCCGTGCAAGAAACGACACATGGCGCTGTCAACCTGGTCTACGGAAGGAACCAGCAACAATGCTTGACGCCATGCTACCGAACGTCACCGATGAAGACACTCTTGAAGTTGCCACCTACTTGCAGCGCGCTGAAGAAGGTCGACAGCTCGCCGCCTGCGCATCAAGAACAGCAGAGGACAGATAGCCAACACTACAGTCTTCAACGACACTACGTCGAGTACTAGCCGGCGATCGTGTTTGGGTCTGGACTTCGATATGCCGACGAGGATAGAGGAGAAAACTGTTACGACGATTTCGGACCCTATAAGATCATCCGACGTATTGGCGCACTGGACTATGAGGTTGGGCCAGATGGCATTTCGCAATCACAGCGGCGTGCGCATGACCTGAAGTCATCCACGTGGTGCATCTTGCACCTTTCTACGCCCGCTGACGAACTTAGGGACTTGTTGCTCTGTTGTTTTTCTTTATTACGCATGGTTTTGTTTTGCTTTCGTGTTTGCAGCATCCGGACGATGTTTTTTAAGGGGAGGGTATTGACACGTGTACTTGTTTATCTTTCACCGGTGACCGCTTTTCACCGGCTAACAAATGTTAAACGTTATTGCTCGGCGCAGGACGCGCCTGCATGTATCGGAAGTTTCTAGAACGTTATCGATGCTTCTATCAATTGTCTGTTGTCACCGACGCTTATGTAATCTGATTGTATGTGCGACGCGAATTGTCTAGTACTTCCTGCAAGATAAGCGGGCACCAGAGATTACTCTGGAACCTT